>NC_089792.1:27461648-27500033 GCF_040412425.1 Macrobrachium rosenbergii | reverse complement strand
CCAGATTTACCTTAACCCCTTAAAGGACCTATTTTTAACATAATGTGTCAAAAAGATTCCAATTATTTTATTTAATTAATTGAAAATGTAAGTTGTTTAGACACTATACTTCTTAATTTCAACATAAAATTATGATTATTTTATGTAAAATAGTGATTTTTAGAAACTCAATTTGAAACCTTTTATGGTCATTAATGAGTTATATTGTACAAATTATACTTATTTTGGTCTATCACGAGATATCTCTGATGCTTAGCTTTAGTAATTTTGAAAATAGGCGTTTCAAGATCAGTAAGTGATTCTTCAATATCACTGTCGTCATGGTAACTTTGCTATGACTGGGCT
Organism: Macrobrachium rosenbergii; assembly: GCF_040412425.1. Taxonomy (NCBI): domain Eukaryota; kingdom Metazoa; phylum Arthropoda; class Malacostraca; order Decapoda; family Palaemonidae; genus Macrobrachium; species Macrobrachium rosenbergii. The sequence goes on along the minus strand of NC_089792.1, from coordinate 27,499,688 downwards.
AAAATAATAAATAAAAGTCAAGAGACTAACAAATTACTCGACATCAACGTAATGAATCAATGATATATCATATGAACAGTCTAAAATGACAAATAAAACAACCAAACTTGCCTAAAAACAGTCGAAAAGAAGAAACAAAACAAACAGATTCTCAAAGTCACCACTGGTGAGCTGGTAATAGTGCGTACTTGGCGTAAAAAAAAAAAAATTATACCTGACCTATCACAAAATGGTCAAGAGACTAAGAAAAGACATGACATCAAAATAATAAATAAAATATAACATATAAAGTGTCTAAGATGTCAAACAAAACAACCAAACTTACCTAAAAACAGGCGAAAAGAAGCAAAAAGCAAACAAATTACCAGGATGGCCAAGGAAGTGCTACTAATGACGTGTAGTTGGTGCGAAAAAAACGAAAAAGTCATTCTCGATAACTCACGACTTCCAGCAGCAAGTACCACTGCCAAATGTATGATATAGCACGAGATATCTCGAAGAAGCCTTAAAACAACACTGTGGATCACGAGACATCTCGTATTAGTCCTATATTAGCATTTAATTTTTTTATGAGGTATCTCGTGTTAAGTCTAAAATTATTAGAACACTGATCACAAGATATCTCGGGTTAGTCCGGTATGACGTTAAGCTGTCATCCTAAAACACTTTAATATCATTTCAAAGTCACCTTACAACATTACTATACTCTTAAAAATATATGGCTTACAGCTATGCGTGAACACTGCTACAACTGTTACTGTACTCTTACCAAGGCAAAAACTAATCAAGTTATCCCTATATTCAGGCATGTACACTCGGCAAGAAAAGTGAAGATACAGTTTTCTTTAGATTTTGTTCATCGAATTTTTATTTTTTCTTACAGAAAACACATAATCTCGGTAAATTTACTCTAGAATATGAAAATACAATGCAAATTATATCATATATGTTAAATCTGCAAAACAAAAATGTTCAGATACTTAAAAATACCAAGCATGTCTGAAGTAATCAGAATTTCTCAGATGACTTCGTTCATAGAGATCTAAAAGATAGTGTGTGAATATCTCGGTGTAGTACTCTTTATCAGAGCGGCAATATTTACTCGTTTTCCGTTATGGACAGGCTTATTATTGCATCATCATACGAGGTAGTGATAATTTCTTTAATTTTCACACATTCATATTTGTATTTCACGGTGTTAAAAGTCAGCTGGAATTAATGGCAGTAAATGTTGCGACAGCTACAGTAAGTTGACCAAATCTATTTAAATCTGCAAGAGCGTTCTCTATGATGTGTGGAGCACTTCAGCGGGAAAACACAAGTAACTGGATGTTTCTTGACGTTGCCCGTTCTCTCTGCCTTACCATAGTTTCTCTCTCTCTCTCTCTCTCTCTCTCTCTCTCTCTCTCTCTCTCTCTCTCTCTCTCTCTCTCTCTCCATCGCTAAAACATACTATACAAATATAGTATCGCTCAATCTCTAAAAAAAATAATGAAATGAGTAGCTCTACATATAGGCCTAGGCTTACACAACAGCAACTCTCTCTCTCTCTCTCTCTCTCTCTCTCTCTCTCTCTCTCTCTCCATCGCTAAAACATACTATACAAATATAGTATCGCTCAATCTCTAAAAAAAAATAATGAAATGAGTAGCTCTACATATAGGCCTAGGCTTACACAACAGCAACTCTCTCTCTCTCTCTCTCTCTCTCTCTCTCTCTCTCTCTCTCTCTCTCTCTCTCTCTCTCTCTCTCTCTCTCATCGGCTAAAACATACTATACAAATATAGTATCGCTCAATCTCTAAAAAAAAATAATGAAATGAGTAGCTCTACATATAGGCGTAGCACACACAACAGCAACCCTCTCTCTCTCTCTCTCTCTCTCTCTCTCTCTCTCTCTCTCTCTCTCTCTCTCTCTCTCTCTCTCTCTCTCTCTCTCTCTCTCTCTCTCTCTCTCTCTCTCTCTCTCTCTCTCTCTCTCTCTCATCATAACATTGCATTAGTTCCTTTATTGTTCCCCACGTTGCTCAAATTTAACTCTTGATTTCACTATGGAAGATCGCGTTTCCGATTATGCAAGCATTCCGTTCATTGTGGTGTCATAAATTCATTTGTATAAGGTTAATCGGTAGGTTACGTCGAAAAATGTTTATTTTGCTCAGAACTGTCGCTGCAAATTACAACTTGAACAGATACTGTAAAGCTTACTACTGCATTTAAGTATCAATGATGTCAGAATCGTAGAATATGATTGAAAGTTATAGGAGGTCAAGCAAAAAACCAACACACTAAGACAGAAGCTCCTCCTTTCTAAAGTTGCCAGATGTCGCATTATTGAGCAATATACTCTATGTCCGAAGATTTAAAAAAACTGTATCTTCACTTTCCTTGCCAGTGTACATTTTCTTTCATATAGTGGTATTGAAGTCTTACCATTTTCTGTTGATAGAGCTGAAGGCACTGCCCTGGCCCATAGGCTGGAGGAGAGAGGTGTTGTTGGCAGGGAGAAACTGGAGCTGGACTCCCTTGTAACAAAGATCCAGAAGGTGGCCACCTTGAACTCCATGCAAAAGTCATTGGGGTAATCCTCATCTTGAGGGGTGAACTCTGAATGAACCAGTTAAACGTAAGGACTTTGGTGATCCAGGCCTTGGGGTTGCATCCAAAACACAAGCAGCAAGTTTATTCTTATTCTTGAGGACCCTGGGGTTTGCAGTCTTGCAAATGAGGCCTGGTTTCAGTGTGAAGCCAGCAGCATAGGCCTTGGGGTTGTGCACCCAAAACACAAGCAGCAAGTTTATCCTTATTCTTAGGACCCTGGGGTTTGCAGCCTTGCAAATTAGGCCTGTTTTCAACATGAAGCGAGCAGCATTGCCACACATGATGAGGGTAACCCTATCCTTCTGGGTCTTGAACCCAGGGGTTCTGGCTTCATCCTTCATGAGGTATATCTGTGAAGACGTCTTCTGCCAGAACAAGCCAGTTTCTTCCATTCAGAACACCTGTTCTGGATGGTAACCTTTGTCCCTGATAATTTTCTTGAAGGTTTTGCGATATTTCGCAGCTGCTTTTGTCTGCAGAGAAACACTCTTTAGTTGGAACCACCTCTTGCTACCCCCTGAAATGAGGAGATGATGATGGTCTTGTTTCTTCCTCTTCCTCCTCCTCTTCTTCTTCGGTGGGTTCATTGAACCCTAAGAAATCTGCTTCACGTATGTCACCGCCTTCCATAACAGTTGAAAACTGCTGGTAGAGTTGTCCTGCCTTCTCATAAATGATGTTGGTGTTGAGGGGAATGTTCTTCTTATGGCAGTCTGTGATCCAAAACACCAAGGCTGACTCCATCCTCATGATGCTCTTATCTCGCACAGTGGAAACCTTCTTGGCACTACTGTAGGAGCTAACACTCACGGGCCTTCCTTATTCATGTCTCTTTCTTCTTGATGTACTGGATGGTACTCTCATTCACTCCATAATGCCGGGCCACTGTGGTGTAACTTTTCCCTTCCTTCAACATATCCAGAAGTGCTACCTTCTCCTGGAGTGTCATGACCTTCCTATAGCACTTAGTCTCTTTGCCAGAAGTCTTAGAAGGAGCAGGGCGTTTAGGAGGCATCTTAGGGCACGATTCAAAAACATGTACACAGATTAACCCTGCGAACAAAAGCGCGGAAAGTACACAGATGCACAGCAAAACACAGTGGAAGGATATGCTTTGAAGTGGCAGAGATGTGGACTGCAGTACGTACATACATCTCCACGAGAGAAGTCTTGGGGGTACACAGCCAGTCGGCGGCAAGGGTACAGCCAGTCAGCACTAAGGAAAATGATTGGTGCTCCTGGATTGGCTGCTATGCTAACGCCAGCCAAGAGCATGTCAGATAGAAGTGCGCCATGGTATTTCAGCTCCCCAAGATGCATTTTCATTTTGCAAGCTTTGTGTTTGGAATTTCTTGGGGTGGTTTTGGGGCGAACATTTTTTAGGAAAAAAAATGTTTTATTGAATTTTTGTTGTGTTTACATTAATATTATTCGAAAATTGTTAAATCATTTTTTTATATGTGTAACGTACCAAGTAATTACATAGCCTGTATTTCTAACTCACATGGCAGCCAAAAATTTGAAATTCGATTGTTTTAGTGTAGGTGACTAGGTCCAGCCCTTTGTCGGGAGAGGAAGGGTACAGCACCGCTGAATAGCATCAGTCCATTTCTGCCGCTTGACGAATGTAGTTCAGTTGTCACCACAGCTATTGTTTCAAGATTGGTTGCGGGATGGTTGCTTTTATTCCCTGTTTGGTGAAGATATTCCAAACTTTTGTTCCCTGTTTGGTGAATTTAAGCTGTTTTCAAATAGCCTAGAATTCATTAGACTCAGTATTAGTGAATTATTTCCTGATTTTGACTTTTCACAACAGTGTCCGACACTAGCTCTTCTAGTATCCAGTTTTGCAGCAAAGGCTGCAAAACTAGACTTAGAGAGCGTCTTTTGACTCCCACACAATCTGTACTAATTGTAAGGGACAAACTTGCTCTATTGATTTGACATGTGTCGACTGTAGGGACTGGGATCAAGGTAGGTGGAAAACTTTAAAATCTCGCTTAGATAAATTAGAATGAGACAGGAAGAGGAAAGCGGATCTTAAAGCCGAGGCTAGGAATGTTGTGAATGTAGAATGTTCTCCTAAATCGGCCAATATTGATTTACCTGTTCTGTCTCCCTCTCCTACTCCTATTTCCCCTTTAACCAGTCCTCTACCTTTGAGCCTACTCCTTCACCCGGCCCCCATGCTTCCGAGCCTAACACCATTGCTAGCTTAGAAGCCCCTGTTGATATGAAGTTTGGGCTTATTGTTTTGACTATGGAACAGTTAGTGCATTGGTTAAAGTGCATATGAATCAAGCCAGTGTTAAAAGTGCAAGTGTTAGTGAAGTGTTAGTAGAGGAGGTGTCCACTCGTCCCGCTGGTATTCCTAGACCAAGGTCACTGCCAGGCTCCCATGCACCGGGGAGAAGGCATACTGGTAGTCCAAGGGAGGTTGGTGGGGCTTGCCCGCAGGTAGGCGCCCCCTCAACCTAGCCTTTTGAACAGTCCCAGGACTCGGTGGACAGCCACTGGAAAGGCGTCCACAAGGAAGTGCACGACCTTTCTTATAGGTTCTTCGGGCTCCGATTCAGACAAGAGGCACCAAGGGCGCTTTTACGAGATCTCTCGTCCTCTCAGGAGCCGCGTAACAGTTCCTGATCACGCTTCCTTGCCTCCTTGCGAGCATGCGAAGGATATTGAATGCAGTCCTCAGCCTTCCCATAGTTTTTGGGGTAGCCCTGAAGAATCTTTGCCCCATCGACAGTATTCGCCGCCCAAGTGCCCAACCTTCGCACGGAAGCGCCCATCCTCATCTGATAAGCACCCAACAGATTCGGAGTATTCAGCTGCTTCCGGCGCCCCCATCAACTGCCCAGCACCAACCAACTGCTCAGCACCCACCAGCGCCAGGCGCCAACTCCTGTTCGTCTGGCACAAAACTCAAATCTTCCAGTTCCAAAACCACAAAAAACAGTCACTCACTCACCGCCTCAGCTGCTGGAAGATGGCCTGGCGCCCTCTCACAGCACCCAAAACCACACAAACAAAACAAGGAAACATAAAAGTTAATTCCTTCTTCCGTACCAAGAAAAACCCAACTGCAAAAAAGCATACAACAAAACTGTCCAAGACCAAGCGACAGACCACTGTTTGGATGAAACTCCCTGAAAAACAAGAAAAATCCTCTTGCAGAAAAAGACAAGCAGTAAACAGAATCCTCCTGGTTTGGCAACAACCAAGCACTCACCGATTTCTTCAGAGGAAGAGGTGTTCTCCAGTCTCTCCTCCTCTTCCACTCCTCTCTCTCTAACCTACTTGGGTATTTTTTGGTCATCCCTTCCATCCTTTTTCTCACCTGCAATTCCCAACCAACACCTTCCCACTGCCTCTGCTTTCTATACCCAGGAACCAGCCTGTTGACATCTCCAGGCTTCCTGAGATCATTCTCTGTCTTCTTCATCCAGGAAACAGATTTACATTTTCTCCTCCATTCTCTCTCAGATTCACGCTATCTTCTTCACAAGAGATCCACAATCTCATCTATACAAAGCTAACCGTTCTGCCTCCCCAATTCCACCTGCCCATCTTGCTCATCCTTTCCAATTCTTGAGATTCATTCATGCTTTCAATCACAGGATAGCTCTCTCTCTTACTCTTACACTTTCGCTCACCTGCCTAACCTCCCAGTCAACTCAGGACTTCTCATGTCCCATGATTGACTCTAATTTCCAGGAGGTCAGCCTTTGCGACCAAGTTTATGTTCTTCCCTTTCTTACGTTTCCTACCATACTCTATCAAAACAAATTGCTTCATGCTTGTCAGTCTTTCCAGCATCATCAAGAACCCCTATGTTTAAGGTTTTGAGGTCCTAACCTTTTGGACTGGACGCTGTCACAGTCACCCTTTTCGCAAACACTTGATAAATTCCAAGAATGAGAGTTGGTTCCCTTCCTCTCCTGATTCTTACCACAGTTGCCACCTATTCACCTACCCTAAAACAATAGAATGCCGCACCTGTAATTTAAAATTTTTAGCTGCCACAAAAGTTAAAAATAGGCTAAAGCCCACCTAATTGCTTTGTATGTATATCTAAAACACTTCGCTCAACTTTATTTTATTATAAAAATGTAACCCGTTTTTTCCCTTAAAAACCCACATTCATCATGAAACCTCCACATTACTTGTTAAATGAAAACACTAGGCCATTCTCATTGGGCCCCTCAACACTGCATCCCAAAGATGTAAACAAACTGCTAACATTTCATATCTTCGTCATCCATCAGACAGTAGTTCATCATCATTCAGTCAACAAACTGGCTCTACTATCATTTTAGGAATTTTAATATTAATATTTGCAAATCATCTTAAATCAATCATAAAAAAATATCAAAAAATAAAATGAAAATACAGTATGTAATTAGTAAATACTGTACTGCTATATCATTTTTATCAATGTTATTTAGTCGCAAAAATAAAATGAAAATCCCTGGTTATATTCGTATCTTGTGACCTTTGGACCTAATTTTGACTAATTTTAAGGGGATCAACCAAAGATATAAAATTAGCTTATGTATTACTCACATACTGTATTAGTATCGTATTATAAAATCCAAACATATCGAATATGCATCTTTTCCACAGATGTTTTAAAAAGTTATGCATTACTTCACTGTATCCAATAATATTGTATGTATTCTCATATTACAATGTATTTTAAAATACAAAAATAGCATTTAATGGTTTGGTTTGGGAATCAGTTGATAAAACCGGATCATTTATTTTTGCTGTATTTAACCCTCCGATAACCGGGATTTTCTTGCCTGTTACTGTTAATATCTAGATACAAATGGCCCATCTAGATCTCTATTTATATGGGACAGGGTTATTTTTCAGTATATGAACCGTTTTAAATCAAAATATGACTTTTTGTTGTGAACTACTGTTAATATGGCATTGGGCGTGTTTTTTGTATCAAAAATCAACATATCAGTTTGCTATTTTACTTTGATTTCATCATCTTTTACATATTTATCATGCAACAGTAAACTGATGCCCAGTACTAAAAATACTTTTCTCCTTGTATTTACGGCAAGTTCTGGCAAACAAAGCCTACAAGAGCACCAGATGCACAATAATTTATAGTCATTAGCAGATTGTACATTGTTTTCTCAGGTTCAGCTACAACTTCAGGAAATGTTGAGGGTAGGGCAAATTTCCTGCCGCTTTTCTCCATAGCCTATTATAATGGAAAAATGTGAATTCTGTTCTAGTACCATTTGTAACTAACTGTGGTAATTTTTTACTATTGTACAATGTTTGAAATGCAAGCAAAACAGCTGTTGTTATCCAATTCTGTTGTTCATAACAAAACAGCTGTTTCTCGTTCAGTTATTTATGGCTGTACGCGTTTACGCAACTAGTATAACGTTAGTAATGATACTTTTATCATTCTCTTTTGCTTTTCTAACTTATTTAACTAGAAGATGGGATAATGAGATGGAGGGAAAGAGGTTAGTCTTTTGTAATTTGGTCTCACAGAAACACAAGATACATGATAAAATAATATTTTAAGGGTAAAATTTGGGGGTTGCACAATATGCGACATTGCGCATTACATGAGTACTGTTTACTGTATATTGTAATTAGTAAATATTGCTCTCAAAAAATCCTTGAATTAGTGAATTTTCCATAATATATTTGGAGATACGTTCCACAGAAAAATCTGCAATTAACTGAAGCCACAATTGCTGAATCACGATATAGTGGTGGTCGACTGTACATCATATTTACAAGATTTTCTTTAAATTCAAGATCTGTAATTTCTTATGGGAGTCAAATTTCTTAATTCCCAATCAGCGCTATTTGATTTCTCTTCAATCAGGAAGTCAAGATGATTGATAAACATGAAAAAACACAGCTATTGTGGTGCAAATTGGATGACATACAAATGCTGTGTTGGGTGGGATTAAACATAATTACTGTCATAAATGGTTTTGATTAGTACATGAATTGATGATAATTGCTGTTTTCTGTGTTGAATATTTAATGTTTTATTATTTTCTTTACAGCCTAGTCAAGGATTACAAATTGCGGCCAAATTACATACGTCTACTGGAACACCCCTTTATAGTTGCACATGCAGATTCTGCAAATGATGCTTTTGCTGAATTTATCAATGCTAATTTACCTCCGGTGCCACAGTGACGTCAACCTCCCTTAGCCTAGTTTGCTTTTTTTTTATTATGTTACTAATATATTAGGTATAATAATTATGAATTTTTATCGTACAGATTATTATGAATAAGTATGTTAAGACTCCCATGTCTGTGTACGTATCATTGTACAAATGCCATTACAGGTTTTTAGGATTTACTGTTGCAAGTTTGAAACGTAATCTCTTACAACAGCAGCGGTAAACAGTGATGTTGCCATTACATATGTCTTGTTGAAGTTGTGCTGTCCTTTGTAAATAGTTTTTAGAGTATGTAATAAACCGGCTTTTTAGTATTACATGTTTGACTCCTTAAATGACTAAATAAGTTGTTGATTTTGGTATATTCGGGTCCGACATCAATAATGAAAAAGTAATGACAAATGGGGCAGAAGCAAATCATTGTCATGGCAAGATAAAGGCTACATGCCAAAATGCTTCTGTCTCAATTCAGTCTTTACATAACACCAAACACTGTAATCAGTTGCATGTTTGGGTCTGTCATTTTCTTTTTTGAAATCATTATTCTTTAAATGCACAAAAATTTATGTGGAATGAACCTATAAGGGACATAGTTTGGTAAGTAGACTTTCACAGAATAGTGCCACTATGAGATAAAAAGAGGAAACTTAGAAGAAAAATAATAAAAGTATAACAAAATCAACACACAGTATACGTACTGCATATCCATAACAAGCGAATTGTCCTAAAGTGAAGGCAAGGGAATTTATAGTATTACAATCCTCATAAAGTTGGGAACATTGTCGTTAATATCACTACCAGAAAGGCCATTCCCCAGTTATACAGGAAAAGGAGTGAAATAACTCACTAGGCATTGTGATAACAAAGTAAGTAGCTTGCATTTGGTATTGAGATGCAGGCACAGTGCAGTAATGGAATTTCGCTATTGAAACTGTGTTATATGGAAGATGGCTAAACAGGATATGGGTCAATGCTGACAAAACAAATCGTAATTTTTATCAGTCTAGACTTAAAGGGTATCCATACAGGCTACCAAGATCCAGACAAGGATACTGAGATCTTAAAACAACTATTTTCTCATAGCAAGCCATCAGTAATATGGTGCATATATTCACATGCCTTGAATGACCCAAAAAACAGTGTTTGTCTTGTAGGGAAAAGAAGAGTGATTGTTTTTGTATGTGCCTCCTGGATCCACTAATATGAACCAGCTACGCTGTTCACACTTCCATTAGTCTAAGTGTAAAACAGCAAGAGCCAAGGGATTGACAGGAGGAACATCAGTACCTGATTATGATTGATGGGTTTATATTTAAAAAACTAGTTTGTTCCTGTGAGAATATATACCATCACCTTGTATGTATGAGTATTCCTCAACACAAACTGAAATCAGTCATTGAAACTTGGTAACACGATAGTTAAATGGTGGTAGATTGAGGGGAAATTGCATGCTTTCAGGGAATTTGAAGGATCCATACTGTCATGTATAGTACCTGTCCTTGAGTTATCCAGGAGCTAACCACATTTTGTTTGTGAAGAGACTATTTGGATTGGCAACAGCACCCTCAGGTCTACACATGATTTTTCACCTTGATGTCAGCTTTTGCCCATTTGCAAGGATGCACTTGCTGCATTACCTGGATGATTATCTGGTTTAGATGTCATATGAGGTGCAGTTACTTCAGAATAGAGACTGCTTCCTTACACTTTATTGTAATCTAGGGATCTTGATAAACTTGGGAAAGTTGTATCTCATGCCCAAGCAACAGGCCATAGAGTCTTCCCATTGGATGCACACATCAGCAAGGTCAGGAAGGCATTTGGCAGATAATCCTCAGATAATCCTCAGCCACTCTCATCCTTGGAGAAACTCGTTCTGTATGGGTCCTTCCACCAGCACTCACTTTGGTGACTACTGAAAGGGAATTGGGTGGCTCAAGGAGCATGTATCCCATCTCCTGCCATTAAGCAGGGAAGTGAGGGAGGATCTTGTTTGGTGGCTAGGTGACAAGTTCTGAACTCCCACCTCTCGAGATGCTTCTGTCTCAGACACTTTTAAGGGGACCGGGGTGCACATCTGGGAAGTCCGTCTGCCTCAGGTGTGTAAACTGAGGACTTCATGCATTCAGAGATCGTGATGAGTCATTCCATAGTGTTGATGAGTGACGACACAATAGTGTACAGTAGTGGCTTTTGTCGACAAGCAGGGGAAAAGGTTTTCTTTCACCTCAGTCAGGTGGCAAAGCAGATGCACAAGTGGTCAGTCTGCCATACCTTTGAGTTGTCAGCCAGGTATATTCCAGGCAAAAGGAATGTTTTGGCAGATCAGCTCAAATACTGGGGACTGAGTGACTCTGGTGTCCTTCATTTAGTCTGATTTGCCAAGGTACCAAGCAAGTACTATAGGTCACTCCAATCTCAGAATTACCTTAGTAGCTCCTTAGCCCCGTGCTGAGTGGTTTTCTCAGTGTGATGGCTCTTTTGGTTGAGGTGCCCAGAGATTCTCCATGGTTCACTCTTCATCAGCTCATGTTCTTGAGTTTCAAGAATTTTAAAATTCTTGAAAATTGAGAATTTACAATTCATAAGATTCGAGAATTATGAAATTCTTGAGAATCAAGAATTTGCAGTTTTCAGGAATCGAGAATTTGTCATTCTCTAGATTTGGGAATTTTGAAATTCTTGAGAACTGAGAATTTGCAATTCTTGAGATTCGATAAATTTGAAATTCTCAAGATTCGAGAATTTCAAATTCTCGAGAATTGAGAATTGGTATTCTTGAGAACCGAGAATTTCCAATTCTCGAAATTCAAGAATTTTAAATTCTCAAGAATCGCGCATTTGAAATTTTCGAGAATCAAAAATTTTAAATTCTCGCGAATCAAGAATTTGAAATTATCGAATTAAGAATATGCAGTTCTCGGAATCGAAATTTGTTATTCGAATTCAATAATTTTGAAATTCCGAGATTTGAGAAATTTGAAAATCTTGAGAATCAAGAATTTTCAATTCTCGAAATTCAAAAATTTGAATGCTCAAGATTGGAGAATTTTGAAACACTGGAGAATCAAGATTTTGCATTTCTCTGGAATCGAGAATTTGCAGTTCTCGAGATTTGAGAATTTGCAGTTCTCTAGGTTCGAGAGTTTTGAAATTTTGCTCCACACATTCAGATGATATTACATTTTCAAATTGAATTTCATTTATTTTAAATTGAAAGTGAATTTTCTTAATTTGAAATCAGTTTTTTTAAAGTTGAGGGTCAACAATTTTAATTTGAATTTCAATTTTTTTAATTTGCAAGTCAACTTTTTTTAATTTGAAGTTCAATTTCTTTATTATGAAAGTCAGCTGTTTTAATGTGAAGTTCAATTTTTTTTTATATGAAAGTCACCTTTTTTAAAATGAAGTTCAATTTTTGTAATTTGAGGGTGAAAAGGTGTAGATTTCAGCCAGAATGTTTTTCCAATGGTGGCATCAGTGATATACTATAGACATATATGTTAACGTCAATGGTGCAACGATCAGAAGTGCCTATACAGTATACTCACAGACCTTTGACTTGAAAATAGCTGGAATATCTGTGAATATAAGGTCTAATCTATTTCCAGAAATATGTGTGGGTTCCTTAATTAACTAGACAAAATTAAAGTAATGAGAACTTAAGAGCAGACCGGCCATGTTTATCTGTGGAATTTAAGTTGAACCACTCACTTTGCTTTGTATCCGGGAAAAATCATAAGCAATCGTATGAATGTCCTGTTTACTTCTTTCTTTCATGCATTGTGTATTGTCATTTTTCACCAAGTTTTAATAAGTAAGTACAGGTATCCCTGAATAAAATGTTAATATAATTGAATACTACATGCTGTCACTAATACTATAATGGAAATCATGTCAGCATCCTTAGTTTATGTGGTGCACTACTTATTGACCCAAGGTTTCAACCTATGATATGCATAGACTAAGCTCTAGTGGCTTACTACATGTTTTGAACAGTGCAAGGATTCGCAAATTTTCATGTCATTACAAGTAAATAACACTTTTTAACATTTTTAATAAGCCCTTTCTACACATGTTAAGATTTGGATGAAGTTTTTATTAAGTTTTACTGTGGATATATCAAAATGTAGTACAAAATGATAGTTGTTTGCTCAGTAGAAAATCAGTTGACAAATTCACATACTCTCTTTTCATTGCATACAATGCATTTTCCATATATTTTTCACCTGCATTCTTGTATTCATTACTGAATTTGGAAACTTACTGGACCCTCTTGAAAACTTACAGTGGAATAATGTTACATAACAAGGGAGAGAAGAAAGAATGATACATATTTTCACATGACTGACTGCTACACCAGTGCTGGTGCATTATGTAGCCCATATCAATGGGTCTATAGACTTCATTACTTAACAGATTTCGTTACTTATGAGGAGGCAAGACCCCTGAACTGTCCATAAACTCAACATGCCAGTCCCAGGGGTCTTTCTGGTTGATGCAACCATTCTGCAGATCATGGACTCTCAGTCCTTGAAGTGAAAGGCTATCATTCCACCTCAAGTCAGGTCTTCCAACTGAAGGGCATAGGCCTCTACAGTGAAACTGTCAATGCTCTTAAGTCTAGTCTACCACAGGAGCTTTGGTATCCTTTGGGGGAGTCCTCAGACTGAGGTCTCACTCAAGCTATCATTCTACTAACTTTGGTTTCTGTGCAGTGCTTTGGGAAGCAACATGCACTTTTAATATGTTGTCCAGCACTCAAAGGATTGGGAATCACTTTTTTTTTATTTATTCCTGAGTTTGTGGTGAAAATTCAGAACCCACCAGTGCCTGACTAGATGCATGAGAATTTTCCTTTTGGACTTTGTTGATGTAAAGATTTAAAAGAGGTGACAACTAAATTGGCATTTGATTTTTAAGCAAAACTTGATAGTGAGAATATTTTATTCTAAACTTATACTAAGAATCATTCTAATAGAGTTTCACATCAGGACCATTTTTGGTCAGAATACACAAGGTAGGTAATACGATTTGACGACAAGTGATAAGAACCCAGTGTACAGATGAGCCAAGGCCCCTGGGAAGGTTTTAGACAATGCTTGGAGATACTGTAGTAGGTTGCCCCTCTTACCAGACAATGAGGGCCTGTGAAGTCACATCAGGACCATTTTTTGGTCAGAATACACAAAGTAGGTAATACGATTTGACAACAAGTGATGAGAACCCAGTGTACAGATGAGCCGAGGCCCCTGGGAAGGTTTTGGACAATGCCTGGAGATACTGTAGTAGGTTGCCCCTCTTACCAGACAATGAGGGAGCCTGTGAAGGCAGCCATATTTAGCAGTGGCTTTGAGAATGTTGCAATAATTGCCTGTTTTCTGCCTTCACCAGCCATCTTACCTTTGATAGAATAAGGAATGAAAAGTTTTAATTTGGGAAGAACAACTGACCGTTCAAAGGGAGCCTCAAGCTAAGGAGGCAGTACCCTGGTTGCTCTGCTGTGCTGTGGTATTCGATTTTTGTTAATTTATCTTTCTGGAAATTACATTATCACTGGAGAGCTATACGGGCTTTAGCAAATGGGAATGTGCAATAGAAGGTTTGAAACCAAGTCAGAAAAAACAGTTGTATAAAGAACTTAGAATTTCACCTTTGTCTAGTGTAGGGGTCTCAGTTTTGTTAAGTTGTCTAGAAAGAGGAATAAAAGGAAGGGAAAAGTGGGACATTTGTGTTACCATTGGTGACTGAAAATGAAAAATGAACAAAAGTTTAAAGGGAAACAAAGACAATGAAAAGCCAAGGGAAAATTAATACTGAAGATGCTGTAATTAGGGTAGATGGATTTGGTGAAGATATAGGCTACTGTTATGAAGTATAGTACGGACAAATAACTGAACTTTACTGTGTTTTAGTACATCTGAAGATGCGAACTGGGTCACATTTGAAGTTTGTAACATTGATGTTAAACACAACTGGAAACAACTGGAACAGTCATTTGACAACAATATATAGACAAGTAATTCGTGAGTTTCCAACAGAATGTACTAATGGAATTTTCCGTCAGGAGAGTCACAGACTATAAAAAATATCATGGAGAAAAATTTAGAAATAAACATTTCAGCTAATGAAAAAGGACCCAAATATTATAATAGCAAATGTCCCAGAAGATGATAAATAGACGATACCATAGAATATATATATATATATATATATATATATATATATATATATATATATATATATATATATATATATATATATATATATATATATATATATATATATATATATATATATATATATATATATATATATATATATATATATATATATATATATATATATATATATATAATAATTGAAGCTAGAAGATTGGATAAAGTTGAGAAGAAAATTGCTGTAAAAAATGTTGTTCCATTGAAAACTGATAACAGGTTGGTGAAACATTGCTTCAAAAAATACTCACCACAGACACGAAGAAATAGAATACGTGATCAGAAATTACAGTATATGTACCCAGAAAGTGTCGCAATGTCTATGAAATTTCGATATAACCAGGGCAAGTATGCCGGAGAATTTGTATTCCCAAAGTGCAGAGAAAACAACAGGTTGGACTTTGTAAGATAACTGGAATTAAGATATACAAAGTGTAAAGTTGGCTAAGATCCCACATATATTAGTCAAGCCTGAATTACAGAATAGAGAAAAAAGAATCGAGTGCAAATGTGAAGAGCATCATAATTTGGACAGGCAGGAAGTGATGCACAGAGCTACAGAAGTTTTGAAATACGTGAACGTGACAAAATTTAGATCGACATAATGCAGATATATGCCACCAAAATTAGGAATCAAGATGTAGCCTATAGAGCGTTGGATAATAATCTTTGACAAAACGGCACGCAAACTATTCAATAAGATGCCGGTCTTGCGTAAACCCTTAAAAAATTAAGAAACAATTAAGGAATTACTGAAGACATAAACATACAGTATACACATTTTCTGACTTGAAAGAAAGTTATTAAAAACCCACAAACCAAAACAGACAAATTAACTGGGACACCAGGTGAATTAAATGAGGTCTAAATAGATAAAAATAAATCTTTGTGATGATAAGATTAAGGGTTTTTTTTTCAATAAACTATTACGAAAAGAAAATTCGCCATCATCCTAACCCTATAGTGCTGTGAATATTTTACTACTTTTCTTCATAAATATGACCAGAGTCAAGATAATCCTGTTACCATTTTTGCGATTTACCAAGACCATCCAGAAACACCTTTCGACATTCTGGCAAAATTTTGAAAGCAAGATGTATATTGTATTGTGATTTTATATTTCACACATTTTAAATTGCACACAATACGGCTTGCGGCAATAGCCTCTAAAAATAATATAATAATATTAATTAAAGGTTTTTTCTTGGATATTGTTGACACTATACAGTAAAGACAGGTTCCCTGAGTCACACAAAGAATAGTTGTTCGTTTGACTTTGTTCGCCGAACGCTAATGCTCCTTAGTGGAACGTCACTTTGTCAGTGCTAGTGATATTTCAGTGATTCGTTGTCATGCTATACCTTCAGTCGTAAAGGTCAGTTATAATCATTCCTACCGAGATACACTTTACAGCCGTAAAAGGTCAGTTGTAGTCATTATACCAATATGAATGTAGGGTTTAGGGCATATAGCCTTTTAAGTTTGCCCTCCATAACTACAATAAGCTCCCACTTGATCTTAGCCTAGTTGGACTGATAATATCAAGTCGTTCAAGAAAAAATGAAGGACTCCTGTTTTCAAAGTGCTATGATAGGCAATTGTGGATTTATCAAGTAATAATATGGAGTATTCAGTATGAAAAATCTTTGTTTGCAATATGTACAGTAGGCCTATAGCCTATGACGAGTTTGAGTTTGCATGTCTCGCAGAGCGAATTCGGCGGAGACAAAAAAGGGGGGAAAAAAGTATTAAGATTATCTGGACAGTTAACCACAAGCTAGCTGCTAGTTAACAAGTAAACTGAACAGGAAGCTAAGGTATCCAATTTTTTTTTTTTACAGTTCCTGTGTCTAATTTCCATTCAAGCGGAGCGTAGGCCTCGTTAACAAACAAACCGTAGGGTAGGTGGTGGTGGCAAATTTTTACTTTAAATCCTAATCGTGCCAGCGATTTGATACTAAATCATATTCGTGCCCCAGAGTTAAAATATGATTTTCCTCTGCTTTAACGTGTGTTTTGAATGTTTCTGACATTCATTTTGGTAGCAAATTGGGTGATTTAAGAGATGCCTGACCACCTTATATCCTACAGTGGGAAACTGGGGCTATTGAGTGGGGGGAAGACTGAAGTGAAATTCAGGGATGCATAATTAACCTAAGCAGATCTGGCCAGACAAGGGGTTTCAGCCCTTTTGTAATCCATCCCTAACCTAAGTTAGGGTATAGGCCTCATATTTTTCCGCAATTTAATAACTAGTTCTTGATATTGTAGATTTTAGATTTCTGTGAAAGCAAGCAATTGAGATGGCTTTATCTGTCTTTCGGCACTTCCTGTCCGCCCTAAGATCTTAAAAATTACTAAGGCTAGAGGGCTGCAAATTAGTAAGTTGATCATCCATCCTCTAATCATCAAACATACTAAATTGTAGCCCCTCTAGCCTCACTAGTTTTAATTTTATTTAAGGTTAAAGTTAGCCATGATCATGTATCCTGCAACGATAAAGGACAGGCCACCACCAAACTGTGGCTGAAATTTCAGGGCTGCAGCTCAGAGCAGCATTATACACTGTACAGAAAATTTGAGTATTATTTCACTTATGGACATTAAATTGCTTTCAACATAAAAATATCCTCACCCAACTGTTGTATTATGATGTGATTTAGTATGATTTTGAGGTTTATTTCCAGTTCTGATGATTACTTATCCTTCCCCGGCAAATGATTTCTGTATACAAATTAATAAAATTACGACTTGTCAGAACTTTTCTTTGTCCCTCTCCTAAGCTAATCTTAAAAACTTAATCAGTAAACTACAGGGTTGCAAATTAGTAAGTTTATCATCCACCTCCAATCATCAAACATACTAAATTGTAGCCCCCTATCATTTGCCTCAGTAGTAAGTTTTCATTTGCGAAGGTTAAAATTAACCTCAAAATCATTCAAATCAATCATAATACAACAGAAAAACCAGGCTTTATGCTGAAAGTTATAGGCTGTCTCATAAGTGAAATAACTGTACCGAAAATTTGATTACGCCGAAGAAACTTCAGCATATTTTTTACCTGCTTTTGTTCTTAGTTGGTAAAACTGAAGACTATTACTGCGGCTTGGTTCCTGACAGTCGCCAACCAGAATACATACCGCCTTATGTTTGTGTTTATCATGTTTGATTTTTATGTTAATCGCCTTATATGTTTTCTCATTCATCCCTAAGGGGTTGGAACTCAACACGACACCCATTTTGCGCATCAACTGGTAGTTAGTGAACCAGAGTGGCATTGTAGCCTATTAGTCTTCAGCTTTACCCTCAGTTCTTAATAAACATCCGTAATAAGAAAATCATCCTAAGATCAATTGTAAATTTCCTGTTACCGAGATATTCACTGACAAATGTTGTTACCCAGTTGGGCTCTTCCTAGGTCAAGTTCTTTGTGTGTTTTAATGTTAATGTGGATGGGGTTCCCAATAAAAGTTATATCTCTTTGTATTGCAAGTGAGAACAAGAAGCTGAAAAAGCACGCTATTCTACCAAAATCAGACCAGTGATGATGTAGGCTTGTGGCTCAGAAACATGAGCATCAAGAAGGAAAGAGGAACATATAGGAATGAGGGTGCTGATGTGGATTTATGGGATCCTGTTGTGTGAGAGGCTGGAAAGTAAAGAAGATGGAAGTGCCATAGTGGTGAAGATTACTGATATGACAAGCCCGAATTGAGGGTGAGATAGATTGAGCATCTGGTAAAGAGGAGTTTTGGGTAGGAGAGGTCAAGTGGAAGGAAGAGGATTGATTAAATGGCGTGTTAAAGTGGAAAAGGATTTGGAGATGTTTTCGATAGAAATATCACTAGAATAGGCTACTTATCAAAGCAACGGACTTCTTAACATGAGGATAGGGGTAGGGATGAAGTGTTGTGAGTGACAATGGCTACTCTGTTTGGAACACATTTTATTATCGTCATCAGGAAAAGTGGGTACATGGACAATGCTGAAACATGATTGGTTCTTTTGTACCAAGGTTCACCAATTGAGTTGTATTTTGGAATTGCATCGTTGCTTGAAAAAACCAGCTTCCATTCGTAGTGACAGTTCCCTTGGTGCAGAATGTAACTCGTGGTCCTTGGATTATTTCATCCAATTAGAAATTTTTCCTAGCACGTTTGAACGTTTCTCTTGTTCAGTTCAGTAACAAATTAGTAGTACAAAGATACTGGAACTCTATATTTTATCATTTGGGGGACCATAGTGGGAAACAGGTTTTTGTGTGGAGAAAGGTACAGAATGAAATACAAGGACTATATTGTAACATACCAATGGTACCGGTACTTCTGCAAGTTCTGATTCTGTTTAAGGTAACGTTTATTGAACATTTTTAAGTGACACCACTCACTAGTTAAGTGAGGATCTAGTGACTTAGGTTGCGTTCTTTAAGGGTTTGGGGGCCAAGGGGTGAAATTCTGAGCCAGGTAAGGACCTAGCACCTAGGTTAGGTCAGGTTTGGTGTGGCTAAATTAAACCGCAGCCATATTAGGTATATACTTCAATTTACAGTGCCCTGGCTAGGTTAGGAGGGGGTGCAGGATGGGGCCAAAAGCCCCTCTCCCCCACTTATCTGGAGGTCAGGTGAGGAATTAGTGCCCTAAGTTAGGTTTGGTTAAGTACTTCCTCATATTTCACTTCTGTTTTCCCTCCCACAAAAATTCTGCTTTTCCATTGTGGCCCTCATAATTTTGAAATATAAAGGGGTCCCGTATCAAACATTGCTAATTTGCTACTAAAGTGAATGTCAGAAACATTCAAAGCATACATTCAATCATAAAAATCATGTCTTCAACTCCAGAAGGCTGTTTTGGTTTAAAGTTAAAAATGTCCAGTACACTGATATGATTAATAGGCTTGCAACTGATGCAGCCTCACCTTCCCAAACCTAATTTAAGGCTCAGGTATTTACCTGGCTGGAAGATTTCCCCAAACCCATCTAACCTAGGGCACTGTAAATTAAATAACAGGGATATGACCCAATCCAACCATACTTAACCAGACCTAACCTAGGGAGCCAGATCCTTACTGAACCCTTAATCACATTTCTTGGTGAAACTGATTAACAATGAAAATATACTAGCCTTTCTTAGCCACAGTGCATTTCACTCACATGAATGTCTAAACATAAAGAACTCGGAAAAAGTTCACATGCGTAACAATACTCGTTGGTAAGTATGTCGGTAGCAGTAAACTTGTAACGTGTCAGTTTGCTTTTCATGTTAAGGATTTGTAACAACGGTGCAAAAAAAAAAAGCTCCAATTTTGAGAGCTGGTAGTAGTTAGAAAAATACTGGTTAGCCTAAGGGAAGGTGCACTTTTGTATGTGAAGCAACGTTACAGGCACTGACTATTTCTTATTTGGTTATCATTTCATTACTTGAAAAAGGAGTGGCTACAGTTTACTGGGGCAACCCTGTCTTCAGCTAGTTTTCTAGTCAGAACCTACCACTAGATGACGGTAAGCTCTGACAAGAAAATTGGCGGAGAGGGACACAACAAAAATGGTGACGAGACAAAAAGTAATATTTATCACAAAATTTAGCGGTCATTTTTTACACATTTCTGATTTCAGTTTCGGCATGACGGAATGGTGCTTCGCGCTTTATCCACATTTTGAAAGATTCTTGGCAAGCACGTATGTTCTGGCTAGCGATAGTATTGTACTGCGCGCGCTTCCCACAGTGGTTTCCCAGTGATGAAATTTGACCCCTAACCTCTAGTTATTGACGATTTACTACCCTAACCAAGAGAATCCTACCGTACCCCCCTTATATTATATACGCATATAAAAAAACATACCTTATTCAGAATCGGAATTGTCGGACCATTCTGGCAAGTCGATTCTTCTTCTTTTGTTTTGGACGACAGGCACTCACAAGACTAATGCTCCTTCCTTAAACTGTTCACACAGATCGCTAAAATCGCCTAAAAGGCCACTTTTCATCAGAAAGAAACGCAATTCACTTTCGTCACATAATTTAACCAAATCAATAATAGTGACCGAATTTGCAGCAGCAAATTGAACGTGAGACGGATGGGAAGACGCCATGTTAACAGTTTGAATTATGGGCTAGAATGGGGTCACATGGTGGGCCGAGGTCGAACTACATACCTATGCGGAGGGATTTGGTTGGTTGTTGCACAGTTGCCCCAGTAAACCATAAACTACCCCTTGAAATATTCTTGATACAATTCCTAGCTAGATACATGAGATGGAAATATAAGAAATTCATAAATCACAACACAATTTGAAAAAATCCAGCTCTCATGTATTAACACTGACAGTTACCTATATATTAGTAAAACATGAATATATGATGAGTGTTGAAGCATGATACTGTATTTTCACCTTATGTAACCTTATCTAGGGTGTCAGCTCCTAACTTGGCCCATGGGCTTCACCCCCACCTGGACTACCACACCTAACGTAGCGTAGAAGTAGAAGGTTGTAAGTGGGAATGAAATAAAGGCTTGCATCCTAAACAAACCTGATCTGGGTTGCTGAGTCCTTCCCTGGCCATGGGAGCTTCATCCCTCCTAGATCCCCCCATCATAACCTGATGTAGCTTGCCATAAATCTTGAAAGGGAATTACAGACAACCAAATGTTGCTCAATGTGCCTTAATTGCAGATGGGTATGTTCCCTGTCTTCCCTTTAGCATTGCACCTAAAGGTAAGAAAGTACACAGCTGGATGGCACAAATTACTTGTCCCATTCCCAGTCCCGGTGATTGACTCGGCCAAAGTTGCTCTCTCAGAGAAGCATTTATCAGTGAAAGGAATCACTTTCCCTTCAGGTGGTTAGTCATATTACACCTTTTATATGAAATATATTTACATTTTTAAACAGAAGTATATAAATTAAGATCTCCATCAACACTTCTTACACACAAGGCAGTCATTGCTAAATCCCAGAAACTGCTGGGAAAAATGACAAAAGTCTGAAAAAATTTGGGTACTTTATCCATAAAATTTATAAAGGAATTAAATTTTGGTTTTTAATTGATTGAAAAAGTAGGTACCGGTATTTATTATGAAACAGAAAAACAAAAAAGCTCCCCTAAGCATTCATGAATAGACCATTCATTACTAGCACCCATCACCTCCCAATAGCCAGGATCTTTGAGTGGAAAGCCCTAGAAAAATAGCACTGACCTTGGAAAATGATGGAAACCACCTATTTAATAGTAAACACTTTACTTATTTACCTTCTCCCTGAATTCCCCTGTGGGAAACATGTTAAAATGAACATCATTCAACAAATCTGATATTAAATTCAGTGCCACCCAGGGATTATTGCTACAGTATATTATTAACCTAGTAGGCAAATATAGGTATGCCAGTTACTTTTAAAAATGTCATAACTCTTGTTTTAATATATTTTCATAATGTTTTGCTTGCTATGAACAGGTGAAGGAGAAGTAAACCATCAATTTTTATTTTAATTGTTGTCAGTGACCTTAGTAGCTGTAACCTCCAGAAAAATCCAAGTACAGTAATTAATTAATTTTGCTAATCATCAATCTTCAAAAGAGAGGGGGCAGGACCTGGGATATACAAGGGACAATGTTACACATAATGTTAAGGGATAAATTTACGAATATCCCATAAGTGAGATACTCATGAAAATTTAATTTTTGTGTAATTTTGATGAATTTGACATTTATTTCTGTAAGGAATCCAAAACTTCACAGGGCTCTCAGATAAGCCAGTGTTGGGTTGGGTAATAGATACGAGTTAAATAATTTTACCTAACCTAATCTAGGAGCGTGAGTCTTTTTCTTGGGCAGGGGGGCAATGTATAGGTGAGCCCTAACTTTATAGCACCTTAGTCATGATAAAATGCAGAGATGCATCTAAATCTGACTTAACCCAGCCTAGTGTGGAGGGCTCTTACCTTGGCTGGGGCAGTCTTCCAACCTAACTTGACCTAGAGGATCACAAAATATAATGGAGTGGTACAGTAATGCCTCACCCTATGTTGTTGGTTTTTCCCAAGACCCCAAAATAACTTGAAAAATGAGGCAAGTTGAATAAGCCCTTTAAAAAATTACTTGAACACCCTGTAAACCCAAGAAGTACTCCATAGTTGTGCTAATTCACTAAGTTTGATAGTTCAGCAGTTTAATGTTTTTAATGAAGTTATACATATTAATCATAAAGAATGTAAAGAAAAATTTTTTTTATGCGCTGTACTGTACTTGATGGGTGATAGGTGTTCTTGTTGAGTTGTTGGAGGAAGAGGAGGGGACTGCTGAAGTAACTTTCTTTAGAGCTATGGGGCAAATATTAGTCACAAATTCACTTCCAATATGACTGCGACTAACATTTACACAAGCACACATTTGAATTTGCTGCCTAGAACCAGCATCACCATGCAACTGAATGCAGGAACTTCAACAGTATTGTTTACATTTTTAATTTTAAATTATTTAATCTGTGTACATTATAGTACTGTACAACTATTATTTTATATATATATTTTTAACATTTGCTTTTATGTAGATTAGCACTTTTTACTGTAGAACAAAGGAAGAAATGTTAAATAAAAATCATAAGTCAAATACGGTAGACAGTAGGAAGTAATGTTAAATAATACTTATGAGATTCAATACGGTAGTTAGTAGGAAGAAATGTTGAGTAAAACTCTTAAGGTCATATACGGTATCGTATAGGAAGAAATGATGAATAAAACTCATTAGTCAAATACGGTAGATTGTAGGAAGAAATATTTTAATTCTTCATTCTGAGGAAAGCAGTGAGAACTAACATTACCGCCTCGTATTTTCAAATTCGATGAGCAACCCTACACAGTACAGTATTCTGACATTTTGTTGAATGACAGTAGTGCCACTACGGTAAGACACAAGACCTACTGATGTAATAAAAATAGGGAAGCATAAATGTTTTCCAGAATCTCCAGCCTATAGTAAAACCAAACTGGCTACGAACAAGTAGTACGTTTTTGGCGTTGCAGCTTTTCCCAGATTTGATTCATAAACCTTTGGCTTAAGTTGGGATGTAATGTAGATGTGGCAAACACGCTGCCATAGCTTCCTTATACTAGGTCAAAAAGGGTAAACACCTTGACACTATTGTTCTGTGTTTCTAATACTGAGGACGTGAAATGAGCGAAAGAACTGCGATTTGATGACGAATAAAGGATTTATAGTAAAAAATAAAGCTGCCGTAAATGAAGATTTGGTATCTTACATTAAATGCTTGATAACAGGGTAAGATAAGGATGATTTAGTTTATATTCGTGTAAATGAATTATAGAAATGACTCACTGATGAAAATAAATGATACGCTGCGTTAAAAAAAAAATGCTGTTATTGGCTGCTCAAACACTGTAAATTAAGTCGGTGTCACGTTAAGTGATGGTTTTGCGGGAACTGCTGGTTTCCCGCTCGTTCCCCTTTGTGGATTGCTGCCTCCTTACCTTCAAGTTTTTTTGTTTTGATGTTCTCGTCGGTGAGCTGCCGTTTTTCTTTCACCAGTCGGGTCTGGTAGGGCAGCGAGGAAAAGCGGCAGTGGCAGCAGCAGCAGGCAGTTTTGGAGTCGACGTTGGTCGAGTTTTTGAGCAACAAATTGGAGCACGCCTACGAAGTGGAGCACGTCGTAGAGGTGGAGTGTGACCATGAGTAGTCGTGTGACCCACGAGCTGCTCATCTTTGATGACAGCGTGAGGCTGTCCTGGCGTCTCCATCCAGGGTATTCTGGTTTGTGGGGTCTTGTCCCTGTTGTGCAGCTGAGGGCTGTCTTGGTGACCCGATGGAGGACGTATGTTTGGTTTTTTTCTTCTGCCTGCTGTTGTTTATTTTTGCCTTTTTTGTTTAAAGCTACTTTTGTTTAACTTGCTTTTGTTTAGTGCTGCCTTTTGGCTTATTTTTGTATTTATGTTTTTATCTTTTACCGGACCTGACTCACTTATAAATATTGTAAATAAATTAATTTTAAGCTCATTTATTGTTTTTGTTGTTTTCCCCTCCTTTGTTTGTTGCATCTGCCGTCAGTCATGACAGCCCCGTCCTGAGTATGTCAAAGAACCTGCATAACGGCCCACTCGGGTCGTTACAGTCGGCCATGTCTCGTAACGGTCTCTTTCTTTTGGAAAGCCCATGGGAGGTATAAGTAGGATTTTATGACCAGATTAAAGAACCCCGAATTGAGGGATGCAGATTAGCTGTAGTCGGATTATAAGTCAGGAAGAAGTTAGGCATCTTAGCTAATGACAGCAAGGTTTGTAGTCACTGTAGACGGATTATAAGCCAGGAAGAAGTTTGGCATCGTAGCTAATGACAGCCAGGATCGTAGTCACTGTAGTCGGATTATAGGTCAGGAAGAAGTTTGGCATCTTAGTTAATGACAGCAAGGTTCGTAGTCACCGTAGCCGGATTATAAGTCAGGAAGAAGTTTGGCATCGTAGCTAATGACAGCCAGGATCATAGTCACTGTAGTTGGATTATAGGTGAGGAAGAAGTTTGGCATCTTAGCTAATGAGAGCCAGGATCGTAGTCACTGTAGGCGGATTATAAGTCAGGAAGAAGTTTGGCATCATAGCTAATGACAGCAAGGTTCGTAGACACTGTAGCCGGACTGTAAGTCAGGAAGAAGTTTGGCATCTTAGCTAATGAGAGCCAGGATCGTAGTCACTGTAGTTGGAGTATAAGTGAGGAAGAAGTTTGGCATCATAGCTAATGACAGCCAGGGTTGTAGTCACTGTAGCTGGATTATAAGTCAGGAAGAAGTTTGGCATCTTAGCTAATGAGAGCCAGGATTTTAGTTATTGTAGATAGATTATAAGTCAGGAAGAAGTTTGGTATCATAGCTAATGGCAGCCAGGATTTTAGTCACTGTAGATGGATTATAAGTCAGGAAGAAGTTTGGCATCTTAGCTAATGAGAGCTAGGATCGTAGTCACTGTAGTCGGATTATAAGTCAGGAGGAAGTTTGGCATCTTAGCTAATGAGAGCCAGGATCGTAGTCACTGTAGTCGGATTATAAGTCAGGAAGAAGTTTGGCATCTTAGCTAGTTACAGCCAGGATCGTAGTCACTGTAGTCGGATTATAAGTCAGGAAGAAGTTTGGCATCTTAGCTAGTTACAGCCAGGATCGTAGTCACTGTAGTCGGATTATAAGTCAGGAAGAAGTTTGGCATCTTAGCTAGTTACAGCCAGGATCGTAGTCACTGTAGTCGGATTATAAGTCAGGAAGAAGTTTGGCATCTTAGCTATCGGTTTTATCCCCATTGGGTGGGGTGGGGTGTTAGTGCCGTCAGTGTACATCAGGGGATGCTCTGTAGGCACTACTAAAGGTTCTTTGCAGCATTCCTTTTGTCCCTAGCTGCAACCCCTTTCATTCCTTTTACTCTCCCTCCATTCATATTATCTTTCTTCCATCTTGCTATCCACCCACTCTTAACAATTATTTCAAAGTGCAACTGCGAGGTCCCCCGTTATACCTTTCAAACCTACCTACTCTTAATTTCCTCCAGCACTGAATGACCTCGTAGGTCCCAGTGCTTGGCCTTTGACCTAATCTCTATATTCCATTCCATATTCCATTTTAGTTTTACGGTAGTTTGTAAACGAATGAGAATTCAATAGTCCGGCATGGGATAAACAAGGTCTGGTGGGTCTATCCTGACATCTTAATCCGGGATGCGCAGGTAGCAACAAATTCTTTACCTCCTGTGGGTTGACCTACCTTTCTTTGAACCCTGATGAAAAGAGTAGAACTGTCAGTCGAACCGTCAAATCGAGGCCATCATCCACAGTTCTCACCTGGCCTTCGTTGTGGCAACAGTATATGCAGTCACGTGCCAGTCGGTGAGAAGAACTTTAGGTAATTCCCAGGGCGTCATTTCAGATTTTTGTTGTGGGGGGAGGGGGGCAAAGACGGTTTGGCCAGCGAAGCGAGCCTAATCAGCTGAGTTTTTTATTTTTTTTATTTATTTTTTTTAGCTATTTTATGTGTTTTTGAAGCCACATGAGCAAGGTATTTCAGCAAAAATTACATACTCCCTCTACTATATGTTTTATCTCATCATCACTGGTAGCTAGTAAACAGACAAAGATCAAAAACATAATATTTCTGAGAAATTTTATATATTTATTATTGCACATTTAAAAGAAAACATGCTGTTACTTCTTGGGGCTTGGGGGTGAGGGGGGCCAAGTTGAGGCTTTGGGAGTGGCCAATTTGGGTCCCGGGAGGGCAAGTTGAGTCTTGAGGGGGGGCAGTTGACCGCCCAGCCACTTTAATGATGCCCTATTCCCAATCAACTGTTCGAGGGGAGGCCTTACAGATAAAATCTTCCAAGGGGGCACTGAGAAGGAGGACTTGGAAAGATAACCAGAAAACCCAGGGGTTCCAGAGAAGCCAGTAGCCAGAAGAAGAGCATTCGAGTCCTAATCCATCATCCAGGGGAAGACATAACTTCCATAACGTGCTCCAAACGAGACTTAATAGAACTGTCTAGCAAAGAGTGATTTCAAGATATTAACTGTAACCGTAAATTGTACTTGAGTTTGTATTTAACTTTCATCATTAAAGCAAAGAAAACTACTGTTTCGTCTCCATTACGCCTTTCTGAGAGATATCATTACCTTAATATAATTCCCTTCGAAATAACAGACTCGTAAGCAGCCGATGATGGGAGAGACGCTGTGGACGACTGTTTTGGCAACTTAGAAGAAATATGCAGGTAAAAAGGGAAATAAATATGTCAGGCACAACATATGTGTATAATTATATATATAACATATATATATATATATATATATATAATATATATATATATATATATTATATATATATATATATATATATGTATATATATATATATATATAGTATATATTATATATATATATATATATATATATATATATATATATATATATATATATATATATATATATATATATATATATATAACACTATATATGTATATATATATATATGTATATATATATATATGTATATATATATATGTATATATATATATATATATTATATATATATATATATATATATGTATATATATATATATATATACCATATATATATATATTACATGTTGGAGGTTTTTCGCTCTTGGTGATTATGCCTCCCATAGAAGGCAATATTATTGTATGTGTCTCTACGTAATGCCTGGCTCATCGCCGGTTAGTGCTGTGTAATTGCAGATGTATTAATCTACATCCTGTCCCAATCAGTGCCTTCGAAATGTTCAAATTTGAACTTCTCGAAGCCCATTCGCCCTGGGAAATGGGTAATAGAGTGCTGTGTATGTGTTAGTGCTTGGCCCTCCCTTTACCACAAAAATGTCATCTGACCAACCTCCAACAGTCGTGCCAGAGATACACCACCGTCAAGTTCCGTACTCGCGAACAATTGTCTTTACTTTGTACAATCCAATCGAACCGTTCCGACGTCGAGTCTGCTATACCATCTGTCAGTGCAGCCTTCGCTGATGAGGAGATTAACGCTGCATATACAAAATGCAAAGACCTAATACCAGAAACCATTCTCCAGAAGTGATCCACGAATACTTATCCTCTCCCAAGAAAATATATATCACTGCATTAGTAAGATCTTGCTCCCGAGGGCCTACTCATCTAAACCTACCCGCAGTGTACCATACGGTGGAAAATGCCTTTCTAACAGCAAAATCCCTCTCAGAAATAATTGACAAAACCTCAGAAAAACTGAGGGAGCAGAAAATAAATTTTCACAGATCTGGGACGTGATCAAAGGTCTACTCAGCTCCCCAATTTGATTTTATGTAAGTTATAGGGGTTTTCCAATTCAGGTGTGCATCAAATATTAATCCTAAAAATTTTGCAGTTTGGTTAATTGGTATATTATGGTTTCTGATTTTCAGTTCTATTTCTTCAGCTTTTTTCCAATTTTTATTTTTATAAAACATGACAGCTTGAGTTTTTTTCTATGGAAAATCTACAGATGTGGCCCATTCATCTATTTTTATTATGGTTTTATTGATCATTCGTTCTGCATGCTTTATGTGTGATGCTGTATATTATATGCAAAATCATCTATATACAAGGTTGCACAATTCCGACCGGCAGCATGCTACTGATATCAATAATTGCTAATAATAGTAAACAGAGTACCACTAAGGACACTCCCTTGTGGAACTCCATTTCAAATGGAAATGTCTTGGAATAAACATTATCTATTCTCACCTGGAAAGTGCGATCAGTCATAAGGTATGTAATAAACTTAGGAAGATGGCCGCGTATGTAATTATTATATAAAATTATTTTAATATTGCATACCTCCATGTAGTGTCGTATGCCTTTTGGATGTCAAAAAAGACAGCTTCTGTAATTAGCTTTCTTTCAAATCCTCTACGTATGTGGTCTTCCAAATTAGATAAAGAATCTAATGTAGATCGATTACGTTGTGAGGCAAACTGAGAAGGAGTTAAAATTTTATTTTCACGGATGTGCCATGTAAAGTCATTACATTTACCATTTTCTCAACAACTTACATAGACAATTTGTTAGAGATTGGTCTATAATTGTTCGCATCACTGGATCGCTTCCAGTTTTCGGTATAGATTTTATTATGATTGATTGATTGATTATGAAATTTGAGTCTTGAACCAGGTGAATTATACAAATTAATGATATGATTGATAATGGATAGGTGAATGATGATATACTAATAAAATTCACTGTTAAAATATGAACGTAAAAATTAGTAGAACCAACACAAAATAAGTATATATTAAACCTTTTTTATTCAAAATATACTCATTAGTACATAAAATAAATATCTAAAATCTTTATTAAATATACTGAAATCATACCTCATTAAAATAACCACATTCTTTCATATAACACATAAGGTTATCTGCCTCAACGTAATCATTTAAAATTTCTAAAACAGTCTTACTAGTTAGTAAGTACTTTGCCCTAAAGCGATTAAATTTAGGACAGTGCGCAGCATTTGCTCAACAGATAGCTGACCACCACAGTGAGCACAAACTGGAGACTAGCTCCTAAAACAGCTATGAGAGAAGTGGGTATAGCCAATCCTAAGCCGTGTTAGGATGATCTCAAATCTTCTGTTACGATTAAAACCTGAACTCAAAAATTGATACTTTTCTGATGTTTCTGTACTTCCTGTTGCGGATAAAATAAGGAAGTCCATCTCTGCTGCCATTTGCACAGATATGTCTGATAACTGAATACATATATCCAAATGTGGCACCTTATTAGTTTTTTTTTTTTTTTTTTTTTTTTTTTGGCTGATAGGTAAGATGGGTAGAGAAGAAGGGTGGGGGCAGTTATTTAGCTAACCATGGTAAGAGAATAGTTTAGAAAGTGAAATATTAGTAAGAGTAATGTCAAGTGTGGTTATCCACAATTTTATTTAGACAAGGGTACAATTTTTCCTAATAATGCCACAATCCAATAATAATTTTACATTATAACAACATAGTAAATTATTTCATATTGCATATTTTGAATTTTATTTCTTATTAGTATAATCATATTTAAAACATAAAATAAAATAAAAAATTAGTTCCAATTTCCTCATTTTAACCTTGATGTTAATTATCATAATGATTTTGCATGATACCTACTTAGTAAATTTTAAATATTTTCTTTTCACAAGGCTTTTTCTTAATAATATAATGGTTGGAGGTTCATCACGATGAAGATATGAATCTCTTCTCACCATCTGTGGTCTATGTTGTTTGGGTGGTTTCTCTCTCTTCTGCTACGGATTCTTCTGTTAATTCACTGTTGTACTGATCTAGTTTGCTCCATATGTTGGTTGCCAGTCTGTATAATCTTTGATTAATTGGTTCTACTTTGTATTTTTGTGTATTTATATTCAGACCGTCATCTTCTTGATTGTTTCTCACTGCGGACCTTAGTATCTTATTTTGTTTTGTAATGCACTTATATTGGAAGTCGATGCTAAGCTTACGTGGGTATTGGTGGATATTCCATTATTGAATACAATTAGGCTTTTTGTAAAAATGGATTTTGATATTTGTGTTCATATTCTAAATCGTTTTAGCTTTTGTATTTGTGTTCTTGCTATTCTTAGCCTTTCTCTCCCGTGTCTTGATATTCCTCT
Source organism: Macrobrachium rosenbergii (assembly GCF_040412425.1). Taxonomy (NCBI): domain Eukaryota; kingdom Metazoa; phylum Arthropoda; class Malacostraca; order Decapoda; family Palaemonidae; genus Macrobrachium; species Macrobrachium rosenbergii. The sequence continues at coordinate 27,468,530 of NC_089792.1, read as the reverse complement.
TTGTCGAATTGCATTCCTAGTATTCTTATTGCTTTTACTAAAATTCATCGGTTGTTGGTCTAACATTATTTGTGAGTTTGTAAGCGAACACTGATACTAGTTGGAATTTAGATTTATTTGTCTTTATCTTCCACTTCTTTTCAAACTGATTTATTCTTTCGAATTTGGTTCATTGTTTTTGTGCTGCTTGTCTTTTCAAAGTTGGATCCAGCTTCTTCGAGTGCGTTTTTCTGGTGTATAATTGTTTAGGTTATATCATGCAAAGCAGACATATTGATACTCTGGTGGTGAAGTCATATCTGAAGTATATAATATGAATAGTGTTGGACTGGTACAGATCCTTGTGGGACTCCACTTTGTAACGGGAATGGATTCCCTATGTAATTTTGTGACGATTGTTGCTGTTCGATCTTTGATGAAGTTGCATAGTATTTTCTCAAAATGTCTGGAGAGGTTGAGATGTAATATTTTGTATTGAAGTCCTTGTATGTCATACTGTCAAATGCCTTTGTTATATCTCTACATACTAGGTTACACATAGGTACCTTCTTCTTTGTGATGATGCAATACTCATATATTGTTTAACTATTGCAATCTGGGTCCCTCTTCCTTTTCTAAATCCATATTGATTATTATTGTGTAGCTGATTACCTTCTAGGAACAACACTAATCTGTTGTTAATTATTTTTTAAAATATTTTGCCCGGTACTTCTAGTAATGATATTGGTCTATAATTCTCTACCTGACTAGTATCTTTTCTGGTTTGGGTATAAAATCATTGTGCATTCTTGAATATAATTGGAAAATAATATCCCATTGAGAGGGCCAGTTGTATATTTCTCTTAATTTTTCGGAGAGTGCAATATGCAGTAAGTACGAATTATGACCTTGTTAATTCCACTCTTTCCTGGTGCTTTGTGTTTAAAATTTTTAATTATTATTTTGATTTCCCATAACTCTATTTTCCTTGTTAATGGGCAGTCTTCATTGAGTCTGCTAATATCAGCTGCATGATGCGGATTTGCTCTGTTTCTATGTTGTTCAATGAATTCATTGACTATTGTCTCATGTTGGTTGTCGAAATTTTGGTTATCCTCCTGCGTTATCTGGAATATTTCCTGCCAGTAGGCCTTGTGCAATACTTCTTTCTCTTGGTCGTCATATATTTTTCCATTCCTGCGCTTTATGTATCGCGATGTATTAGTTTTGCTTCCCATCAGTCTTGAAACGAGGCTCTAAAATTGTTTTGGATTTTTGTACTGTATTTTTTAATAGGTCTTTCCAATTTTGATGATATAATCTTGAGTTTCTTGTACTAACTGTTCTTGTCGTGATACATATCTTCTCATTAATGTGCTGTTCCAACCTGTTATAAGTACTGTATTTTGAATGTTGTTGTAGTGCCATTGTATTAATTTTAACTTATCAATATTAATGGGGTGTGGAAGTGTAGTGTAATTAGTTATGGGTATATGATTTTTTATAGCTTCCTCTATATTTTTGTACCATTTTTCAGGCTCTTCGTCTACTGTTTCTTTTGTTATTTCTGTTTCATTTGAATTTATTGTGGGTTGTCTACTCATCTTTCCTTCTATTTCATTTTTTGAGCTTTCCCAACTTGCTCTTTTTATATTTGGCTTTTCTAGGGATGGAATCATTATTGGATTGGTTGACAGTGTAGTACATTGGTATATGATCAGAGAGGTTGCTGGTCCTCTTGTAACAGCAGTATTGAGGTGAATTTTATTATTTCCCAATATTATATCTGGCTTTCCTTTTCTGTTATTTGCTACAAAGTATCGAAAATCAGGTCCTAAGTGTATGATATATTTTTTATTTATTAATCTGACTATTTCTTGCCCTGTGTAATTAGATGCCTATATCCAAATGTTGGTGTCTGGCATTTAGATCGGCAATGGTAGGTTGGTTCTCTCCTGTTCATTAACTTCATGACATCCGGAGTGGAAATAATGTCTTCTTGGCGGCTTATGGCTGGCGAATGCTATTGGTCCTTTGTTAGTTTGAATTTGGACTGCTAAAAGTCGTCTTAAATCGTCTATTATCTTATGTAATATTACTCTTGAGTTGCTATTACGAATTCCTGCAGGTTCATCAACAAAGTTTGCGTATATATGTTATATCCAAAAATTTTCAGAGTTTCATTTCGTTTCATACCATGTTCATTGATTAATATTATGTCAAGTCTTCTTCTCTATATTGTATAATTCAAATTTCTTTGTTTTCCAGGATTTGACGTTGTGCTGAATCTTCATTCTTCGTAGAGTTAGGTCCATTCGAGTTACAGTGGTCTAATGTTTTGTTCTTTTTGCTCACTTTTCCGTTTCTGGTGTTATTGGCTACTGGCGTGAAGTCTTTTGATGCTGAAGTTGATCCTGTGGATTTTGTAAGATGGGAGAGTTGGAGAAACCTGAGAAGCTTGGTAGTGAGGCTTGTATTTCTTCTGTTAATTGATGCTGCGTTTCTTGCAAATTACTTATGCGTCCTGAGGGGTGGATTGGTGAGTTCGAGTCCGAACTGGGCTCAATTCCGAGTGTAAAGTCTTCTTCTGATGAGTCGTCTTCCTGAGCTCTCTGTGTTTTCTTCATGGCGTATTGCAGTCTTGCATATCTTGTTGTATATCCCTGTGAGTTGCTTGCTTGTCCTTTAACTGCTTGTATGGTTTCTTGTCTTTTATTCCTTTCCATGGTGCTTGCTATCATGTTTATTGTTTCTTTAGAAGTGTTGTAGGTAAATTGTTATCTGCTATGCTGTTTATTACTGAAGGTAGAATCCTTCTTGGCGCAGCCCCAGTTTGTGCTAAATTTGTTATATGGCGTTCTTGTCTCTTCCTTATTCTACTTATATTATTTTGGATGTTATTTGCATTAGCCTAGCAATTTCCTGTAGTGGCTGTCACTTTGGCGTAACTTGTACACGATTTGTAGTGGATATTTGCATTTCTGTTTGCTTTGATCTGTACTTGAATTTTCTTTTTATTAGGACCTTTCTCACTGGGCATTTCGCTGCTAAAGTTCTATGTTGTTGATTACAGTTAACACATTTTCGTATTTTCTTTACATTCTCTCTGTATGTATGATCATGTGATGAACATTCAGGCATATTTTATAGTTATTATCTTTGGGGCGTTCGTAGATGCTCATAAGAGTAGCATCTGTAGCAAAATGACAAATTTACAAATATATCCTCTTCAATGTGTTCACTTGGATACATTGGTAGGCTACAAATAATCCTCTTTCTATGACTCTCTTTGCCATCTTCGGTGTTCAAACTTTATTTCATGGTGTAGGAAATTGTTTGGATTTTATCACCTCATCCACTGCAGCCACATTGGTTTTCCTCTCGATACTGTCTTTAGGTCGTCTTCTCCGTATTCTACCGTTAGCGTCTGGGTATTTTGCTACTATAGTTTTCATGGGAATTATATTCTTGAGAGTCTATTACCTCAAACTTTTCATTTGCAAAAACTGTCCTGTTCTCTGAATTAAGTCTTTTCTGAGTCATCTTCAGGAACGTTGACAAGAAATGCTGTGTTGGCGTGGATTACTCTTTGGACTCTAGCCTGGATGGCGCCTATACATGCCATAACCCGGGCCGTCTGCCCACGGCTCGTCATGCGGTTTGGGACTAATGTCTTGTATCTTAATCTTCATTTTGAATCATGTTACTATAGCGAAGTTTTGCCACAAGAAGGGTGACACCTCAGCCTAGCTATGCTGGCACTGAAATAAGAGGAGCCGGGGAACGATGCGAAGACCTAGAATCGAGGAAAGATTTTGAAAAACCTCACGGGCTCTTTCACTCGGATACTGACGATCATGAAACACGTCTTACCCTGCGGTTGCCGGGCGACTCACCTTATTAAGAAATCACAACTTGCAGCATCCTTTGCTTTACTATCAGCCAGTTCGTTCCTTCTAGACCAATACCGGTTGTAGCGAACAGAAAGATAAAAGCCATTCCTGACCCTTTTGAATTAAGGGATGGGTGAGGTTAAACTCTTTAGGGCTTCTAAAACACCCCAGAGTCACTATATATTACTGTGGATTTAAATTTCTTATCACATACAAAGATTTAAACATCAACTATGGTTGTTCCTTCAATGGTAGTATGGATGGAGTCTGATAACTTTTTATATATGATTCCCCCTCACACACCTGCATCCTCTCCATCTTCCCTATTTATATGCCTCTCATGCTTTCAAACTGCTTTCTGACTTCTTCTTCCGGACTATCTTTCTTTTTGTCTCTTTAATGCAGACATCTACTGCTAGAATAAACCATGGAGGGATAGCAGGATGTTTCACTTGTAGGATCTTCGTTTTATACTCATCCTCAGTTCACACAGCTGTCTGGTTTGAAATGGTATTGAAGATCCTAGATCCAAAAGCCTTAGTCACACTGTTTTAGATTTCAAAGAAGTTCTCCTTCGAGCACTAACCACATGGTGTGTCTCGAACCTAGCTCATGCCTCCTTAAGTCAGTGGTAATTGGTGGGAGTCTACGCCGTACTTTTCAATGGGTGACGTTCGACCTCCAGTGCAGATCCTTGGCCCATGTTATGCACAGCGTCTAATTCCTTAAGTTTAGTCTTTGAAGCAGATGGAGTATGCTTGTGGCCATAGTCTAACTAGATAAATATATACTGCATTATAAAGCAGCAACAACAATTTCTTATCAGCATCCCAATTAAATTTGATACTACTTTTAAAATATTTGAGTAGTCTCTTCACTTTCACTTTTAACTGGTCAATATAATTATTCCAACTAAGCTTTTCATCAGACCATTCTAAAATTTTTACTTCAGTAGAAGTAAGATAAAATAATTCCATGTGTGTATGAGTTGGAATGGTTTCCTTAGTTCGGCGTCTGCCAGAGATCGAACAGTGACAGTTTTAGATTCGAAGCGAAACCCTTGCTCATTAGCCCACTTGCTTACTTTATCGATGGCTCTTTGCATGAACCTGCATCATATTCTGTGCAGTAAAGAGCCAAATCATCTACAAATAAAGAGCCTTTTACTGATGATGATATCTTTTCTAATACTTCATTAATGGCAACAGCAAAGAGGGTGACACTAAGAACACTGCCCTCAGGAACTCCCTCTTCTTGTAAGAAAGGTCGTGATACACAATACCCAACTCTTACCTTTATATATTGTTCTGATAAAACAATTTGTAAATCTGATCATTTTCCTTTAATGCCCATCATATACAACTTTTTATAATACCACTTTGCCATGTCGTGTCACATGCCTTTTCCAAATCAAAGAAAACTCCTATTGTTTGGCTCTGTTTAGCAAAACCTTGTTGTATTTGGTTTGAGAGCCTGAGCAAGGGATCTAAAGTAGATCTAGTTTTTCTAAAGCTAAACTGGAATGGAGAAAGCAATTTATTTGTTTCTAAGTGCCATACAAGTCTGGTGTTAATCATCTTTTCCATCAGCTTACAAACACAGCTGGTGAGCTATTGGTCTGTAGCTACTAGGTAAACAAGATCCTTGTTTGGTTTCTTCACCACGCAAGGATCAGCTGAATTGGACCTCTGGGCCCCACAAACAAACAGAAAGGACCCCTTACCAGATTTCCTCCATAATCATAGAGGTGGCCATCATTACATGAATGACTATGCTCTAGTTTGAGAAAATGATACAGCCTTCGTATTGGCGCCAAAATCCTCACCGAAGAATCCCTGAAGACTCCATGAAGACTCTTTCTTCAACAGTATAACAGGTGTCATTTTCAATTTCAGGGTAATTTCTACCATTAATATAGCTGGTAGCCTTTCATCACTGGCACTCTATTTATAGTATTCCATGTGTCATTTTCAATTTTCAAGGTTCCTGTAACCTTGTAAATGTCTGAGCGTCATTTTGGAAATTGCAAGGTTCATATGTAAAAATAAAAAAAACACCAACTTTGAGGTCCCACAGCCGAGAGGGAACCCTGCCACGGACATGAGGCTCCAATTAATGGCCCTTTATTTTGGTCCGTTCTATTAAAAAATTCATACAAAACATCAATACGTCAAGGCCTTTGGAGTTATGGATGCCTGTTTTGTTGTATAGAATAAAGGCGACTTTGAAATTTACGTAGCTAAGAACCCTGCCACGGACATGAGGCTCCAAATGGACTCCTACTATTTTGGTCCGTTCTTTTAAAAAATTCAAACTGCACATCAATACGTCGTCGCGCTAACCCGAGTTATAGAAGCCTGAATTTCTATTATAAAAATGAAAAAGCGACTTTGAAGCCCCGTTGCTCAGAGGGAACCTGCCACAGTCATCAGGCTCCGTACTTTAGTATTTTGTTCCATTTTATTGAAAAAAGCAAATGTAAGGTAAATAATTTGAGTTATTTTCGAATTATGGAAGTCTGAATTTCCATTCATCGATTTTTGGAAAATGGAAATATTGGCCAAAAAAATTTTGCAGCCACAAAATTAATAGAATTCTACTAACAAGGGTTAGTTTGGTCGAAAATGTTGAAAGTTCTATTTTTGGGAGGCTGGACCCTTTTTTTTTTTTTTTACACCCTAAGTTTAGAATATGCCACCTTCACCACATAAGGTTCCCGGCTGAATTGGACCCTGGGCCCCTAAACAAACCCAAAGGACCCTTGCAAAGATTTCCTCCGGAATCGCCAAGTGACCATCATTACATGAATGACTGTGCTCTGGTTGGGAAGGATACAGCCTTCGTATTGGCATAAATTCGTCATAACACTCCTGACTCGCTTGAAGACTCTTTCTTCAGCAGTATAACAGGTGTCATTTTCAATTTCGATGGTAATTTCTACCATTAATATAGCTGGTAACCTTTCATCATTGGCACTCTGTTGTATTATTCCATGTCCATTTTCCAATTT
>NC_089792.1:27424148-27454148 GCF_040412425.1 Macrobrachium rosenbergii | reverse complement strand
TTCATTATGAACTGGGTCTAACGTTTTCAGTGTTGCATCTGATGCTGAGCCATATATTTTGCCTGCATAATCAGTGATAGACTGCACTGTTGCTTTATGCAATACAGTAAGGGTATGTCTATTGGCTCCCAAGTAGTCATTTCAATAGTTTTTAATTAGGTTAATGATGTTTTACATTCTGATTTATAACATGTTAATGTGGAGCTTTCAGTTCAGTGAATATCAAATACTAATCCCAAAAATTTTGGAGTTTAGCCAATTGGTATACTATGGTTTCTGATTTTTAAATCTATTTCGTCACCTTTTGTCACTTTTATTTTTATAAACATTACCGCTTGAGTCTTTTGTATGAAAATTTAAAGCCTACAGATGACGCCCATTCATCTATTTCTATTATGGTTTTATTAATGATTCTCTCTGCATGTTTTATGCGAGATGCTGAATAATATATGGCAAATCCATACATATACAAATTGTAATTCTAGTTGGTAGGTTGTACTTATATCATTTATTGCTAAAGTAAACAGTGTGCCACTAAGGATACTTCCTCGTGGAGCACCATTTTCAAGTGGAAATGTACTTGACAATACATCATCAATTCTCACTTGAAAAGTGCGGTTTGTCAGAAAGTTTTGGATAAACCTAGGTAAATGTCCATGGATGCTGTTTTTATGTAACGTTTTTAATATTGCATATCTCCATGTAGTATCATATGCCTTTTTAATACCCACAACGACGGCTATTATGGCTTGTTTTCGTTCAAATCCTCTTTAATATGTGGTCTTCAAAGTGAACAAAGAAACGGGTGTAGACCTGTTACATTGTGACCCAAATTAGTGGGAGTCAAAATTTTATTTTCTGGCATGTGCCGTGTTAGTCGAGCATTACCATTTTCTCTAGTAATTTATAAACAACTTGTTTAGAAATTGGTCTGTATTGCTTATATTACTGGGTCTTTTCAGGTTCGGGATGGGAATAATTATAGCTTACCATTCATCATGAAGTAAATTTCGAAGCCATAAGTGGTTATAAACTCTAATAATTGTGACTTTGCCAAAGGTGCTAAGTGGCAGATCATTTCATAAAAAATGTTGTCACTTCCAGGGGCAGATTTATTGCTGTTCAACAGAGCAAATTCCAACTCTTCCATATTAAATTTTTATCATAATATGTCTTCATTGTTTCAAATTTATTGCTAGTAATGCTATACTATTTTCTTTATTGCCGGAATGCTCATCTAAATTTTGCCACCACTTACTTTTCCTAAATTTCTTCCCATTACATTACATATTTCTTTAGGATCAAGTATTCTTTTCCCATCTTTTATTATGGCATGTCTAAGTGGTTTAACATGGTACCATTTATTTTCCTGAATTTTCCTATATTTTTGTATGGGAGTATTATTAGAGAGATCTGATACATATTTCTTCTATGAAATGATTCTTCCTTGAATTACTTCTCTTTTAAATTTTGTAGATATTTTGTTATATAGAGGTTTTAATGTATCAATTTCTAAAAATAATATAGTCACTTTTTGTAAATTTTCTTCTAATATCAGTAATGTTTTTTATTTTTTATTTTGACTGAGCTTTCTATTCAAATTAACTAATCATCTTCCTTTTTATTTGTTTTTGTACCAATTACTGGAAATGGAGTAATCTCTTTTCCCTTGAGATAATCATTGTTACCAATGGTATGGTTCTCTTTAACTTCTTCACTGTTTTGGGCATCTGCCTTCATAGGTTTTCTATTATTATAAGAGATAAAGGTATATTCTTAGCTTGTTTTTGTTTTGTTCCTTCTTCATCTCTCCTTTATCTTTGGTTTTAACTGATGTTTCTCAATAATAGTTAGTTTCTTCATTTGGGTGGTGTTCTCTCCAAAGGCCTTTTTATCTTTAATTTCTGTCATCATCCTCCTCTGTTACTTCTGTGTAGCATCCTCCTGTGTTCCCACTATTTGCATTAATATTTCAAATGAATTGGATAAAATCGTATCCACCTCATTTGTACCTGTTTCTTGTTATTTACCAATGTAGTTTTAATTTCTAAATTATTAATTTCTTCTTATGATTTACTTTTCTGTGCTCTGTTACTTCTATCTTTTTGTGTTTCATTATTTGCTCTTGTTATTGAAGAATATGTATGTTTCTTAGACGGATCTTGAATTCCCTCACTTTTAATTCCAACTTAGCCTCGTTTTTAGATATCCCTGTTCTTTCTTGTAGTATTTTCAATTCTGTATTGTATATATAATACATGCATCCTTTGGATCTTGCATGATGATTCTGCCCACAGTTTACACACTTGAGTTCACTGCACTTCCACTGTGTGGTATGTTCAATAGATCTATGCTTATACCGGTTCATTTTGACAATTTTTTCTTTGTGTTGCCATGCTTTACTGCAATTTTGACACTGCAGTGGCTTTGGGACATAGGATTTTAACTCTCTATTTTGGCCTAAAACCTTTATTTTTTGAGGTAGATCTTCACCCTCAAATTTTAATTTTGCTATTTTTAATATGTGTTTATTGCTATTTTTACTTGGTACAACATATACCTCACAATCTTGGACCTTTGGGTATCTTTTTTTGAGAGAGTCTAATAACATTTTCTTGTCGACTGGTTCATTGTTGTTTTCAGGAAGCACAATGGTAACCTGAATGTAGTTGATAGCATCGCGTTTTTCCTTTTACATTATGTGTCTATATTTTCTAAAGATAAATAATCTTCAGGACTGACTTTTATTGTGGCTTCTATGATCCAAGTTTTCTCCCTTATCTGTCTGAATGACATATCTGTCATTGGATGTGGTCTTCAAGTTAGAGAGAATCAGTGATCTGTTACGTTGTGACCCAAATTGAGTGGGAGTCAAAATTTTATTTCTTTGCATGTGCCATGTTAGTCGAGCATTTACCATTTTTCTAGTAACTTGCATAAACAACTTGTTAGAGAAATTGGTCTGTAATTGTTTACAATACTGGGATCTTTTCCAGGTTTGGGGATAAGAATAATTATAGCTTTACACCGTTCATCAGGAAATATTCTCTCGCCTCCAGGGGCAGATTTATTGCTGTTCAACAAAGTAAATTCCAACTCTTCCAAATTAAATATTCTATTATAATATATATCTTCTATTGTTTCAAAATTTATTGTTATTATTTCTATACTATTTTTCTTTGTGCGGAAATGTTCATCTAAATTATCATACACTACTTACTTTTGCTAAAATGCTGCTCCTATTACACCTGTTTCTTTAGGATCAGTATTCTTTTCCATCTTTTATTATGGCATATCTAGGTGATTTAAGATGGGCACCATTTATTTTCTGAATTTTCCCATACTTTTGTATGGGAGTAAATAGAGACCTGACACATGTTCCTCCATGAACTGATTCTTCCTGGAATTATTTCTTTTAAATTTTGCAGATATTTTGTTCTATAGAGGTTTTAATGTATCAATTTCTAATAATAATAAATTCATATTTTTGTAAAGTTCCTTCTGATATTGGTACTGTTTGTTTTATTTACTAAACTTTCTATTCGTGTTAATCGTCTTCAAATTTGGTGTTTATTTTTATTAATTCTATTAGTTTTCAGACCACATGGAACTTTGTGTTTAGTTGGATGAGATTTGGATTTTGGTATTGCTTTATCAGCAGGATTTTTAATGAAATCAACAAGAAATTTATTAGTTTCATTATGGCCTTTTAAATATTCAAATGGAGGGATATTGTTAGTGTGGAATTCATATTGCTCCCAATCTGCTTTATAATGTTATATTGATTGACATGCTTGGTGGAATTATTTTGTAATAATGGTATGTTAGGAAAGCGGTCACTTGTATGAAAGTCATCAACTGTATTTACGTCCAATCATATATGTTTGTGTGCATGGGATTAAGTCGATCGAGATAAATGTTCCATATGTTTTAGAAAAATATGTGCTGATTTCGTTATCATTTCATGCAGCACATGTCATTTGAATCTGGAATTCTTCTATTTACTTCCTACTCTATTTGAGTCACAACTGATTACAGTCCACATCGGGTTATGAGCAAATCACCTACTATTATTGCCATTATTAAGTAAATCTTTAAGTTGTCAAGTCATAATTTTCATTAGGTTGGTTGTCTAAATTATAAATTACATAATTATCGTTTTTATTAAATCATCTTAATACTCGATATTTGCAGATCAGTAAAGTTTACAGGTACTTTGTCATAACATGCTTTGTTATGTACATATACCAACAGTACCTAAATTTCCTTTCTCTCTAGATGTATATGCTATTGTTGATATTGTTTTGTTGGCATGCTGTAAACATATTATCATTGGTTCGTATTCTTTTAGTAATCGTTGTATTTCTCCCCGGTGCAATCTGGTCTGTAGACCATGTACGTTCCATTCTTATAAGCACAAGTGTTGAAAATAACTTTATTTATAGCAGTCAGTTTTATATTTTATTATGTTAGTTTTCTATTATTTGACAATTATTTGTTCTTTGTATGAAATGATGCCTGACTATAAATGCAATTTATAGTATAAATTGTGTTACCTATAGCTAGTAAATTACCATAATGTTTGTTAAATATAATTATCTTACTATTGTTGCATAATTCAACGAAACAATCATTACATCCACATGTATTATCATGTATGTTCTTCTTTCATTTGCTCTTGTACCAGTTACCAGAAGAATTAATCTCTTACTCCTTTGACATAATCATTCTTATCTATGGTGGGTTCTCTTTCACTCCCCTTCCAGTGTTTTTGACATCACCTTCCTTAGGTTTAACTATTGTTTTAGGAAGATAAGAGGTATATTCTTAGTTTGTTTTGTTCCCTTTTCATCTCACTTTACGTTTGGTTTAACTGATGTTTCTCTAATAATAGTTGGTTTCTTCGTTTGGTGTTCTCAAAGGCATTTTTATCTTTAATTTCCAGTCGTCTTTTTGACCCTCCTCTGTCACTTCAGTAGTAGCATCCTCCCGTGTTTCTATTTTCATTAATGTTTCAAATGAATTGGATAAAATATTATCCATCTCATTTGTACCTGTTTCTTGATTCTTTACCATTTTAGTTTTTATTTCTAAATTACTAATTTCTTCTTGAAGTTTACTTTTCTGTGCTCTGTTACTTCTATCTGTTTGCGTTTTTGTTTCTTTATTTGCTCTTTTTATTGAAGAATATGTATGTTTCTTAGATGGGTCTTGTATTCCTCTCACTTTCAATTCCAACTTAGCCTCTTTTATAGACATCCCCGTTCGTTCTTGTAGTATTTTTAAGTCCACATTGTATATATAATACATGCATTCTTTGGATCTTGCATGATGATTCTGCCCACAGTTTACACAATTAGGTTCACGGCACTTCCACTGTATGGTATGTTAAGCAGATCCACAATAAGCGAATACCGGTTCATTACAACAATTTTTTTTTTTTTGGTGTGTCCATACTTACTGCAATTTTGACACTGCAGTGGTTTTGGGACATAGGGTCTTAACTCTATTTTGGCCTAAGATTTTTATTTTTTGAGGTAGATCTTCACCCTCAAATTTTATTTTTGCTATTTTTAATATTTGTTTATTGCTATTTTTACTTGGTACAACATATACCTCACAATCTTGGACCTTGGGGTATATTTTTTTGAGAGAATCTAATAGCATTTTCTTATCGACTGGTTTGTGTTGTTGTTTTCAGGAAGTGCAATGGTTGCCTAAAAAGCCTGCTCATAATATGTTTTTTTCACTTTATGTTAATGTGTTATATTTTCAAGGTAAATAGTCTTCAGACTGACTTTAGTTGTGGCTTCTATAAGCCAAGTTTTCTCCTTATTTGTCTAAACGACATATCTGTTTTTGGATGTCTATTTAATACATAATTTTCCAATTTTAAAGCTGAAATATTTTGGTCAGCCTCCATGCTTAGGAACCTTGACACTTCCACTCCCAAAGAGGGAGTTGAAGTGAGTCAAGGTTGGGTCATGTCTGCATTTAGCCTACTGTTTTGGAGGTTTTATAAGGTGTTAAGGCTGAAGCTGAGTCAGAGCCTGTCTTTGGTGAAAATACCTCGAGCATGGAACTAGATATCAAAATGCTGTTGAAAACCTGTTCAGACTAGGATAAAAAAGGACTTTGCTGTGTTTACCTTCTCCCAAAATAACAGTCAAGGTGCCGTGTCTGTTTTTAACAGAGTAACAAGAATAGAAAAGTTACTTTAATTTTAAACCTGGGTCAGAATGGCATGACTTAAAAAAATACAACTTTCTATTTTGTAGTACATTTATCAAAAGCAAAAGGATTATTATTAAAATAGTTTTACCAGACCACTGAGCTGACTAATCAGCTCTTATAGGGCTGGCCCGAAGGATTAGGATGAAATGCCAGGTCTAGGCCATAGGCCTAGAACTGGGACCAAACAGGTCATTCGCATGATGATGAATAAATGAAAATGAAGTTTAAAAGAAAAAACTGTATAACAAATATGCTGAAACGCATGTATACAATAAATACATTTGCTCGTTTCCATGCATACAAAAAAATTAAAGATTAAAAGAATAAAATAAAATTTCATAAAATCAAAATTAAAATTCAGAATTACAATTTTTTTTCTTAAACGCCCTACAGGCTTCTATATTTTCATTATTTACTTGGATTTATATTTTGTCTATCAAGTTACACTTTTTAATGAAAGATAAAATTGGGACGACTGAAAATGTATAAGATTCTGATAAAATTTCCCATTGATTTATTTCCAAAGGTTGATACTCGCTGTTGATTATATTTTGGACAGTCGCACAGCACATGTTTGACTGTTATCAACACTTTGCATTCTGGGCATTCGGGAGAGGACCATGGACTGTTCATCAAGTGTCCATGTGTCAAACGAGTATGGCCTATTCGCAGACGCGTCAGAATTACTTGTGTTTGTCTCTCTCTCTGACATGATGAGCTTGTAAGGTGTCAAAGAAACGAGCAGGTAAAAGTTACTGCTACTTTATTACAGATCCAGGCAGCTTATATTGCGGCCGACTGACGCCGGGCCGTGAGAGACAATGGAATTGACTGTGACCTGAGGTCGAAACAATAAACAATAATATGCAGTGAACGAGTACAAATTACAATACAAAAACATACAGAGCTACAATATAGATACAGTCTTGATGCCTGTGAATGAAGAAACATGTGATACACAATGTGACATTCAGTATAAATACCATAAAGTAAAAATGATTAAAATGCGTGACCTGGCACGTTTTAGGCGTGACTAATTGAGCTTGAAGAAAACGGGAAGTCACCAAAGAAAACAAACTCAGCGGAGACTTAATTAATGGCGCCGAATTGGTGACTTTACAAATACTCCCAAGACGAGGGACGCGTCTGATTAATCCCCTGTATCTGCTGGGACGCTGAAGGGGTGCCGCGGCTCCTTGAAGATAACTGAGGGGCCTCCCGCCTGTGAGGCTGCTGTTTGGGCGGTTCCTTCCTGGGCGGCGCGCCTGCGGGGTGAGGCGTGCTGGAGTGCGTTTGGGCGGAAGGGGTGCTGCGTCGCTGCCGGGACTCTCCGACAGGAAGGCGGGCTTTAGCCGGTCTATGGAAACCCAGTCGTTCTTGCCTGGGAGTGCCAGCCGAACGCCTTGCTGTTCGCTCCAGCACGCGGAAGGGTCCTGTAGGGCTCAGTTAGTGGTGGACGGACGGCGTCGACTCTGACGAAGACGTGGGTGGCAGATGACAGCTGTGGCGGCATGAAGGTGGTTGCTTTGTCGATGTATGAGCGCCTGCAAGGGCGAAACTTGCCGCCACGCCGCGGAGCCTCTGCAGAGATGGGGAGTGGCGATCATCCGTCACGAGCTCTCCCGGCACCACGAGGGGTTCCCCAGGTTTGTTCAGCTGCGGATGGGGTGCCGTCGGCTCTGGGGCGGTCTCAACCCGAGGAGGACCCACGGCAGCTGATGTTTCCAGTCCTCGGCGTGCAGCGGGCCATGAGGATGACTTTGGGACCTGTGGAACTGTTCAACCAGGCCGTTGGCCGCTGGGTTGTACGCTGTGTGGTGTGGTGCGTGGTTCCCAGCAGTTGAGCCAGGGCGGACCACAACTCGGAGGAAAAGCGGGGCCCTGTCGGTTGTGATGTGGTCCGGGGCGCCCGGCGGCTAACCCAACTGGAGAGCAGGGGCCTCAGCGCACGCGCTGGCGGTGGCTTCTTGCATGGGTGTGGCTTCGGGCCACCTGGTCGAACGGTCTACCACCGTGAGGAGGTATCTGGATCCGCCTGATGGGGAAGGGGCCCGACGACGTCGATGTGGATGTGGCGGCGGCGCCTGGCTGTGGGAACTCGCCTACCCCTGACTGCGTGTGACGACCCACTTTACTGGTCTGGCACTGCAGGCACTGTTTTGCCCAGGCTGTGGCGTCCTTTTTGCACCCGTGCCAGACGAACTTTTTGAAAGCAGTTTGGCCGTGGTCCTGCCGGAGGGGTGTGAGAGGCCGTGAATGATGTCGAATACCTGGCGGCGGCGTGAGGCTGGAACCAAAGGGGCGGGCTGGCCTGTGCTGATGTCACAGAGCAGGCTGGGGCCTCGAGGCGAGGGTCACGTCCCGCCACTTGAGGGATGTGATGGCGGTGCGGTATGCTGGGGTTTCTGGGTCAGCGGCCTGTTCTCTGGCAAGGTCCTGGTAATCTACACCAAGCTGCACTGCGTTCAACTCGACTCTGGAGAGGGCGTCTGCTCACGGGATTTTTCTTGCCGGGAGGTACCTGACGGAACAGGTAAATTCGGCTATGGCTGAGAGGTGGCGCTGCTGTCTGGAAGACCATCGTCCCCTGCTTCGTGAAGGCGTGAACCAGTGGCTGGTGGTCTGTGAAGATTGTGAAGGGCGTCCTCCAGGAGGAACTTGAAGTGCCGAACTACGCGGTACATCGCGCAGAGTTCCCTGTCGAAGGTGCTGTAGCGGGACTCTGCGGGACTGAACTTCTTGCTGAAGAAGGCGATGGGCTGGGGGCGCCGTTGATGATTTGCTCCAGAACAGCACCGCAGGCAACGTTACTGGCGTCTGTCGTCAGCTGGAGGAGCCTTGGGATCCTGGTGTGCCAAGGCGGTTGCCTTGGTGAGGGCGGCCTTCGTCAGGAAAAGGCCTGCTGCTGGCTGGGTCCCAAGACAGGGACTTCGGTTGACCTTTAGGACTTCCGTCAGGGGGCGTGGTGTGCGCGATCCCGGGATGAACCGCCTGTAGAAGTTTACCATCCCAAGGAACTCCTGGACGGCCTTGATGGAGGTGGGTGTCGGGAACTTGGCTACGGCTGCCACTTTCGATGTAAGAGGGCGGACGCCCGTCGGAGACACCTCGTGACCCAGGAATTCTGCTTTCTGGACGCCGAAGGTACACTTGTCGAAACGGACGACGAGGCCGTTTTCTTGGAGGCGCTGAGGACTGCTTTGATGTGCCTCTGGTGTTCGCTGTGAGACCTGGAAAATATGAGAATGTCGTCGACGTAGCAGACGCAGAATTTTAGGTCCCCAGGATGCTGTCCATGAGCCGCTGGAAGGTGGCCCCGGCGTTCCTCAGCCCAAAGGTGGAGAAGGCGAACACATGGGACCCGAAGGGCGTGATGATGGCTGTCTTTGGTATGTCCTCTGGCGCAACAGGTACCTGGAAATAAGATTTAAGAAGGTCCAATTTAGTGAATATTTTGGCCCCGTGAAAGGAGGCCGTGAGGTCTTGCATATTGGGTAGAGGGTAGTGGTTGGGCTCCGTTGCAATGTTGAGCCGCCTGTAGTCGCCGCCATGGGGTCTCCAGGAGCCGTCCGGTTTCTGCACCATGTGGAGGGGGGAGGCCCATGGACTGGAGGCTTTCCTGCAGATGCCCATCTGTTCCATCTCCCGCAATGCTTTTTTTTCGCCTCCTGAAGGCGCTGAGGGGGAAGCCTGCGGAACTTCGCATGTGTCGGGGGCCCTTTAGTCACTATATGGTGGTATATGCCGTGCTTGGCTGGGGCCCCGGGGACTTGGCGAAGCTCGGGCTTAAACACCTCAGGGAACTCCGACAGAAGGTGTGCATACTGGTGGGGGGCGACGGCGCTGATGGTGGGTCTGGGTCCCGCCGTTAACGGGAGAGACCGGCAGGAGTCGGTATCGAGGGGGGCGCTTGCGCCCCACGTCGACTAGCAGGCCGAAGTGCGCCAGAAAATCGGCCCCAGGAGTGGGGGTTCCTACGTCCGCGACGATGAAGTCACAGGAGTAACTCTGGCCAAGGATGGAGATCGACAGGAGCCTGGTGCCGTAGGAGAGGATGGGGTTCCGTTGGCGGCCGTCAGAAAGCGGCGGGTCTGATGTCTGGTTGCGGTCCTCTCTGGATGCTGGGAAGACCGACTTAAAGGCTCCTGTGTCGACCAGCATCATCCTGCCGGAGACGGTGTCGCGGACGTAAAACCTACTGTTTTGAGGCCCTGGGTTCTTCAGCTGCCATGGCGGCCTGTCCTGCTGGCCGCCACCCCCGTTTTTTGAACGGTTGAACGAGCAGGGCGGCAGGCAGTTTCGGCGTCCTTTCGAACCACTTGTGGTAGCGACAGGAGCCCGGGGACCTCCGCCTGCTGTGGTTCGGTGGACGTCTGTTGGCGATGGCGTTGACGGGCTGCTCTCGTCCTCTTCAGGCTGGACGGAGCTGACCGGCTGTGTGGCCGGTTTTAGCCGCTGTGAAGCCTTGACGGAGTCTGTGAGGTGTTGTGCCGCCTCTGTGAGGTCCTCGACAGGCATGGTGTAGGGGTGAGCGATCTGGTTGCGTACTTCCGGGAGGAGTTGGCGAAGGAAGATTTCCATTATGAAGCTTATCTCCTGCCGCTTGTTTGTGCCACCCAAGACTGGTATTGACAGGAGATCTACGACCATGCCCTGCCGCGTCTCTGGATTGAGGTCATGGCGTGGATTATTGGCAAGGTCGATAGCACGGGCGGCCCGCCGGCGATGGGCAGGAGCAAGCTTCGAGGAGGAACTTTTTGTGGTGCTGTATGTGAGGGTGTGTTTTCGGGTACTCGCGAGATGAGTTTTCTGTACACGTCCCCTCCGGAAGGGCGTTGAGCACTGTGTCGGCCTGTAGGATTTCGTCCGTGAGGTCCGCGATTCTGAAGTGGCTCTCCACCCTGCGCAGCCACATCGATGGGTTCCCCTGCGTGCGGCGGCAGCTTTACGGTGAGGGCGGCCCGCGATTGTGTTACCCGCCGCCGTGTGTTCGGGGCGGTGTGGAGTTGCGGGAGGGCCTCGATCGCGGGCGGGCGCGGCTGTGATGGGAGGTAGGTAAACCTCCAGTCCGCGGGTCCGCGTTTAACTGCATGAAGGAGGATATCCGCCCATGCTCGCTCCTTTGACCCCTTACTGGAGTGGGGTATCGGCGTCAGTACGCACTTTGTGCGCCGTGTGGTTCCGCGTAGTGACGCTGGTGGGGTACGCCGACGAGTCAGCACGCTCAAACGCTGGTTACAGCGCCGTGTTTAGGCCGCTAAGAGCGTTTTGGAGAAATCCTGGAGCCAAGACTGAGTCGCCGTGAGTCCGCTAATGGCTCCGGGATACTCCGGGGGTCACCACTGTAAGGTGTCAAAGAAACGAGCAGGTAAAAGTTACTGCTACTTTATTACAGATCCAGGCAGCTTATATTGCGGCCGACTGACGCCGGGCCGTGAGAGACAATGGAATTGACTGTGACCTGAGGTCGAAACAATAAACAATAATATGCAGTGAACGAGTACAAATTACAATACAAAACATACAGAGCTACAATATAGATACAGTCTTGATGCCTGTGAATGAAGAAACATGTGATACACAATGTGTGACATTCGTATAAATACCATAAAGTAAAAATGATTAAAATGCGTGACCTGGCACGTTTTAGGCGTGACTAATTGAGCTTGAAGAAAACGGGAAGTCACCAAAGAAAACAAACTCAGCGGAGACTTAATTAACGGCGCCGAATTGGTGACTTTACAAGCTCCATTTTCCAACGCTGGATTTTATCTGTTTCAACTTATTATTTATAGGTTCCTCGTTCCATATGTTTTGCCATTTATTTGTAATGGTTGTTTTTATATCTCTATGTAATCACTAATTGGGATTTTATATTTGCTCTTACCATGCGGACTGCTTCTTTAGCTGCTTTATCAGCTTCCTTATTTCCTTTAATCCCTACATGGGCAGGGATCCAACATATTTCAATATTTTTTCCATTATTATACAATTTGTGAGTTCATATTTAATTTCTTGTACAATATTATTTTTTTGAGTAGTAACCTTGAACGTGGCAGCTATAGCGCTTCTTGAGTCGCTAAAATAACAAAAATTATTGAATGTTACTTGCTTTATAATTTTGATGGCTACTGCGATTACACATAACTCTGCTGTGAAGACTGAGGCATTATTAGGCAAAGATAACTGATATGACTTGTTCTGGGATATAGCTGCATATCCTACTCCATGTTGTGATTTAGACCCATCTGTATAAATCGCGTAATGTGAATGCTTTTCGTCTTATATGATCTATGGTTTTTGTCTATGGTGTTCTGGGGTATATGAGGAACTTTTTGATAAATATTTCAACTGAGTGCAAGTCCTTATTTTATTCATAGTCCAATGGGGTGGTAACTTCACTGTTGGAGGTACTTGTGGTATATCTATATTCAGTGATTCAAACAATCTATTAGCTCTAATTGGGAAAGGAGGTGGATGATTGTTTATAAATATATCTCTTAGATCAAATAGATTTTTTTGCTGGTGAATCACTTGCCTTGATTCTTAATGCACTTTTCATTGTTATGAGCTCTCTATGGAGGAACTGTGGCAGTTCGCTACATTCGACTTGTACTGAGGAGACTGGTGAGGATCTAAATGCTCCTGTGCATATTCTTAGTCCTTCATTGTGAATCGGATCTAATATTTTCAGTGCTGCTTCTGACGCTGAACCATATACTTCACTTCCGTAGTCAATGATTGATAACACTGTTGCTTTATACAGTATGGTAAGAGTATGTCTATCAGCTCCCCAATTTGTGTGTGATAGTTTTTTTATTAGACTTAGCGCCCTTTTGCTTTTTGATTTTATGTAAGTTATATGGGCTTTCCAATTCAGGTGTGCATCAAATATTAATCCCAAAATTTTGCAGTTTGGTTTATTGGTATATTATGGTTTCTGATTTTCAATTCTATTTCTTCACCTTTTTCCAGTTTTTATTTTTATAAAACATGACAGCTTGAGTTTTTTCTATGGATAACCTAAAGCCTACAGATGAGGTCCATTCATCTGTTTTTATTATGGTTTTATTAATCATTCGTTCTGCATGCTTTATGCGTGATGCCTTGCGCATGAGTATTCATCCCCTGCATCATTCATTTCACTCAGGATGTACAGGTGTTAACCTTTCCCTGCTCACTTAAGTAACTGGGAAGCTGACATTCCTAGGTAAAAAATCAGCACCAGTCATGATCAGAGGACAATGCCTCCAGCTTATGGAGTGGGTCTCCGTATAAAAGACAATTTTGTATCCTCGAAGGAATCAACTACAATTTTTTAAGATACTGAGGTCCCTGATACTGAAGGACAATTGGCGCTGTATATCAAGTGAATGGGTGAGTGCCTCGCCCTTCAACAACTGGACCAGCTTTCGCCGAAGGTAATCGATATGAGTCTTGTGTTTATGCACTTAGGAACAATGCAAATAATCTTTAAAGCTCCAGTGTTCTCTTGGCACAGCTCACCCATGCATTATTTCCATTTGTTGGATATTGTATAGGAGATGGTGGCCTCCCTCAAAGATTATTGATACTCTTATAGATGTCCATTGCTTCTGCAATGGCATAGTGTCTCAAGATAATGAACTATATTGCAAAAACAAGGGCTCAAGGATTAGAGGTGGGAAGACTTGAGCTTCTTGGAGTGCGTGTAAAAATTAGACAAAGTCATTTTTGTCGATGTGTGGGTATTAAAACTGATAGCGGGCAATTAGGTGAAATGCAAATGGGAAATTGTCCTGTATAAATAAAAAGAATGGGGACATAGAAATATATGATAAGAAAAATGAAAACAAAAATGGGGTAAGACATGCCTCATTCACTTTATACTGATAACAATATAAAGGGCAGTGTCATATGTTCTCACAACAGAATTTTAGAAATCTTCAAATTTTAGGAGAGCCACAGTATGAAAGGAAGAGTAGAACAGATTATGCAGGGAAGCATGAGCGAAATAAGTTGAATATATAAGTGAAAAGAAATATGATTAAGGGAATGCAAGCTTGGTCAACTGGGGTACTCACAGAGAACAATGAATTGTTTATGTAATTAAGACTAATATTCTCCCAAGAAAATTAGGTTGGTTTACTGTGTAATTTATTTAGATCAATAAATAGTCGTTTGGTCGATTTGCAGTGACAAAGGTAGGGGTTACGTATGAAATCGATTGTTGTCAACACAGGAAAGAACACCAAAAGGAATTCATCATTCATCAATAGTAAAAATTTCAGTGCACTAAATATGTTAAACCAGTCTTAGCCTTCTTTTCAATAAATGACGGTGTGTGCTTGCCAATGAGGAATATTTCAGTTATTTACGGGAAAAAAGAATAATATTTAAAAGCAAAAACCTTATTCCCTTTATTACACAATTCTTACCATCAACTTTTAAAATATCTAGTAACAACCATAGATCACGTGCAATTTCCAAAGGTACTTTCTAGCACAAGTCACTGGACACCATATTAAGCACTTCTGCGATCAGTAACTTAGAAATTCCGAACACATGCTGCAATAAGAACTCAGTTTACAATAAGTACTCCTGTGATCAGTAGGTTTGTAATTTCAAAAACATGGTGCTCAGAGCTTCCAATACAATATTCGCAAAGTTTGAATACGCTAAATTGACTATTGAGTAATACTGTTTTTAGAAACCCACACGCTGTTTAAGGTATTTTCTAGTGAAATGGAATATAAATTTTACCGGTTACTGAAAATTCAAAACTTATGAGTATTCACCAAAATCTTCAACTCGGCTTCTTGAAGATCGCAGTAGGGGCCTGTTCTCAGCTGGGAGGTGGGGGGGCGCGCTATGGTGAATATTTTACTTGATCCTTTATTAACCACTGAAATTACTTCAAGTAACGAATTATGTGGTA
This sequence comes from Macrobrachium rosenbergii, assembly GCF_040412425.1. Classification (NCBI taxonomy): domain Eukaryota; kingdom Metazoa; phylum Arthropoda; class Malacostraca; order Decapoda; family Palaemonidae; genus Macrobrachium; species Macrobrachium rosenbergii. The sequence goes on along the minus strand of NC_089792.1, from coordinate 27,438,997 downwards.
TCGTATTACTAACATCTCAACATCACACACTAACGATGAGAAAGAGCATCCTCTGCCCTAGGAGTTCCTCGTTGGACGGGTCGGTACCGTTCTAGGATAGCACTTTGCTGGCCCACGTTCGAGTCTCCGGCCGGCCAATGAAGAATTAGAGGAATTTATTTCTGGTGATAGAAATTCATTTCTCTTTGTAACGTGGTTCGGATTCCACAATAAGCTGTAGGTCCCGTTGCTAGATAACCAATTGGTTCTTTGGCACGTAAAATAAAATCTAATCCTTCGGGCCATCTCTAGGAGAGCTGTTAATCAGCCCAGTGGTCTGGTTAAACTAAGGTATACTTAAGTTTTTTCCTCTGCCCTTGGTGGAAGAACAACCAAAAACACAAAATCTTGCAGCATTTCTTTGCTTGGCCATCGAAACAGATGTTAAAAGAAAAAAAAAACTGTTCCGGTAATTGGAGAACTTACCAATAGCAATGGGCAATTTCTTGCTCACGTGATGAAGAAAACAATTTGGTTGGCACTGAGTTCCATTCATGTGGTTAGAGAAGATTCACGTACTCTTTCTCATGTTTTTCTTGCTCCGGGATGTAGATATAACTCTCCCAGTCATAAGAAATGCAACAAATCTCGGCCAGTTATGGGGAAGAAATCAGTAGTACCCTACGCCTAGGGCTAACCTCTAATCTGCCCTCATCCACAAAGGGAGAGAAAATAGATATCGTTCAACCTTGCAACAAACGAGTTGTATAGGATATTCACCATAACCCTCCTGGTCACATGTAATACCCAATATTGACTGCCACAGTTTGCACAATCGCTTTTTCTTTTCATGATCGGAAAGTATATGAACCACTTCACTTCACATATTACTGATCCGGTCAAAGCCGACCAAACTAACTGTATTGGGGAAGCTGTCTTCACAATTCTTCCATCAGGCCAATTTCAAATCTCCATTTACCAAAATGTTTTTCTTCTGGAAACCTGATAACTCCATATTTCAGAATCTTATAATTAAACAGTCCTCACTTATGCAATATCCTTGTATACATAACTGTTACTCGTCAAGCTTAAATACTTAATTTATGGTTGAAATCTAATTATATTAATTGAGTAAATTAAACCCAAGGTAAAGGTAAGCTTTAATTACAATATTTACAATAAATGAACTTTCTGAACTTACGCGGAAAAGCAGAGAACAGTCGAGAATTATCTCTGCTTACTTTCTTAGACATCGGCCCGTAGGCACGGACAGACAGCCCATCAGCCAGTTTCCAGTTTACGGTAAATGTTTCTAATATCTAGAAAGAAAGATATTGGGGCAGAATTTGACGAAAGGAAAACTGGTGGGAAACCCTTAAAAATACCAGAACCATGATTGTAATAAAAAATTTCAGGTAATAAGTCAATTAATTTTTCCTTTCATTTTTGTCAACTGGAGGATGTCAGACCCGCCAGATAGTAATTAGCGGGAAGGGGAGGAGGGTGGTTGATCCTCCGATGGTATTGCTGGTGGGCATCAGAGCGAAGGTCATGTTGACTGAAAGTCTCGTGGATGTCCCCGACGCGATCACAACATTTGTATTTAATGAAAGAGACTGAGCAAGTAGCGGTCTGCACTTCTCCAAGGAGCCGCGTGTCGCCCTCCCCGTGTGTCACTGGCACTTCTGGGACGGAAGAAAAGGTTCATGTTATTCCGAGGGACTTACTTGGGATTTACGTTCTGGCTAGTATGAAAAAAAGCTCAGAAAACAAAACCATGATAGATCACTCACGTAGAGGAGGAAGAAATTATGAGACAATTGAGATAGGAAAATGAAGAGAGAGACGAATTTCCTCGACATCATTGATTTAAAATCTTTTGGTGTTTCGTCTTGAGGAGATTGACTTATGCGTGAAATTGATTATGTTGCGTGAATTGTTCATACTTAGCGTTCATATTTTATTCTCGTGTGATAACGTACACGAAAATAAAATATGAGGGCTTAGTATTCTTTAATTGGAAAATATTCTCTTACTTCCTTTTCCCTTTTATCATGCTGCTCGAGCCTGGGGAAGAAAAAGACATTAGGCTGCCCATCGTATTGACCAATGCTCTCATAAGTTCAGTTAATTTATGGAAGAAACTAGGTGTTCAACTATGTGTAGTTACATTTAATATTTTGGCACAACGGTTAGGGCGATGTATTAAGTATTTAACTGAACTTCTTTCGTAGCATGTAGAGAATTAATTTTTTTGCAAGTAAATTTTTGTGTAGGAAATGGGAACGTTACGATATAAGGAAAAAATGTCATATCTCAATGTATTATAAATTTCTCTTTTGTATGTATTGTAATTAATGAATAAATAAGTATATCCGTTGTTTATTTAGTTCTTGTTTATATATATATATATATATATATATATATATATATATATATATATATATATATATATATATATATATATATATATATATATATATATATATATATAATAATATAACACCGTATCGTGCTTCTCAGTTATCAAATGGAAGGATCCATTAGTAATACTCTTGTCTAGAAAGACGAAATGTAAATATTTTTACAAATACATTTCGTCTTTCTAGACAAGAGTATTACTGTGATCCTTCTACACACACACACACACACACACACACACACACACACACACACACACACACACACATACAAAATAAAATTGTAAACATCACACGTATTTCTGTGATTTGGTGCAGTGTGGACGCCAAAGGCCTGTTCGCCGTAGGGGCCAGTGCTGTCAGTGCACCTCATGTAGGCATTACTTGAGGTTCTTTGCTGCGTCTCTTCGGCCCCTAGCTGCAACCCCTTTCATTCCTTTTACTCTAGCTCCATTCATATTCTTTCTCTTCCATCTTGCCTTCCACCCTCTCCTAACACTTGTTTCATAGTGCGAGGTTTTCCTCCTGTTACGCCTTTCAAGCCTTTCTACTCTCAGTTTCCCTTTCGGCGCTTAATAACCTCATAGGTCCCAGTGGTTGGCCTTTGGCCTAAATGCTATATTTCATTCCATTCCAAAGGCCTGTGTATGTACCGCTTGTGCTACCTTAGGAATGTTGTTCCCTGCTATGATGATGAGTTGTTTGCACAAAACGAAAAGGAGGTTCTTCTGTCGTCGTTTGGATGAACAAGTGGCACCGATTAGATCTAGCAACATCACCATTAGATGATTAGTATCTCGGGATTTTAAAGAACATATTGATGTTTGTAAACTGGACGTAAATGCTTCTTTTAAAAAATTCACATATGATAGGAGTAATTTTCATAATGTACGTTCCACAGCGTGGAGAAATGCAAATGATTTCTTCTTTAATAAAATGAGGCTTGAATGGAATAATGAAACTGCAATCAAGACTGAATAGAAAGTAAAATAATTCGATACAAATTAGTAACTGGACTAAACGTGCCAATCCCGTATTGTATCTGATTTATCTACGGAAACTCTTAATAACATAGCTGTTTCAGCTCTAGGTTATAGTTTGGGTTTTTCTGTCAGTAACAATATTGATTAGTAAAATAAATGCTAACTAGAAAAATAAAGCAGCGTTCCTAGAGACAAGATGTCCATAATGGTGTGTATATGGAGTTGCTGGATTGGGTATGCCAACTACAGTTTCACAGATATTCTTTGAAACATAAAAGGAAGTAAAATGAGGATAACACCTCATATCACGAAAGCAAATAAGTGACCTTGTTGTATTGGATATAATAAAATGTAATAGAAAAATGTTCGAACTATTAGACGACTTTACTACTGACTCTCGGCTGAGAAATGACACTTTAGAAATTGATATGTTTAACAAAGATTGAATACAAAAGGACTTAATGCAAAAATCTACAACCATTTGTTCCACCCCCGTGAAGAAGGTAATCGAGTGAGACTGATCATAAGCCTTGCTGGTCCTTTTGCATACAGATGTTTTCTTAATAATAACGTAGACTTTTAAGTGTCGTTTTAAAAACACTAACCCAAATTATGATTGTATAATATATGTTTCGACGTCACTTCACTCTTTACAACGGTGCCAGTAGACGAATTTTTGGAATTCTAGAGGATGAGATGGTAAATTTTTTTATTTCCACGGAAAAAATTTAACTTATGAAATTTTACCTAAGAGGTTAAATTCGGTATGGCCATGGAAATTCTTTTGTCTTCAATAATCAGCAATCTGCATATGGGGGTTTATGAAAGAAAATATCTACGTAACTTCTTGCCAAGAGGATATTATGGGTACGTTCCCTAGAAGACGTGTTCTGTTCATGGTCAGTAAATCTTAGATTCACTTTTATATTAACCAGATTCACTTTTATACTAACCATTCAGTTGGAATCGCGTGTTTTGTTTTTATGCTAGTCAGTGATGCGGGATTTTTATATGAAGACCTCAAAAGAAAGCCTCTTAATAGAATATGTGTGTATGGTAATGAAAATACGGTGAATTGAAATAGAATATGTGTATGGTAATGAAAATACGGTGAATTGAAATAGAATATGTGTATGGTAATGAAAATACGGTGAATTGAACTTTTCGACCATGTTTACCCTGGAATACTGTGTAAAATTCGAATCGGCTAGAAAATGGGGCGATGTCGGCGTATGAAAGGAGACATAGTTCATTTTATTTCCAGTCCAGGTTTTCAAAAAGAATTCAGGTAAAAAATAGATTTCAAGATTATCAGAGAGTCGATAAATTAATGCTCATTCTGCGGCCATTGATTTTCATAGGCCTGGAGACTGAAATCATTATATTTCATTTAGCTTATATACCTATCTTCTACGTTAATCTTTGTGTATGAAGATGCGTCTTGAAAACTGACCCATTAACCATAAATATAGCATAGGTAACCAGTTGGTTCTTAGCCACGTAAATAAGTCTAATCCTTCAGGCCAGCCTAGGAGAGCTGTTAATCAGCTCAGTGGTCTGGTAAAACTAAGGTATACTTAACTTATTTGGAAGAAAAAAATAGTTGTAGCGGCTTCTTTTCCTGTTAAACTAATGTGGTAAATCGGATCGGGGAAATGAAAGAGTAAAGCATTGTTAACGAATATACTATACAGGCAATTAACATGAAATGTAACCTGAAAATTAAATTGACGGTGGTGATTCATTTTTTTATTATTATTTTTTATGAAATAATTTTATCCAAAATGTTATTTATGGAAGTTGAGACAGTGATAAGGAAGTTGTGTAACTGTATTAAATATTTTATTTTTTTGACTAAGAGTAATACAACACACTTTTGTTCAATTATATTTCTTCGACTAGCATTCATTACGAGATGAGTTTTATCTTAACTGTATCGTATTGGTAATATAACTGGCGAGACAGGTTATCAGAATAGTAAAAATTAAATTTTATGGTTAGCCTGAGCAAGGAGGACCAAAGCAATTCAGTTTTTCATGTAATCAATTGCCTATATCATTTCTATCTATGATGTAAACCCTTGATTCACGAGCCATTTGTGAGGTCTCGTATCCATTGGAAGTATGTCACTTGAAGCATTTCCATTTTCTCTTTCAATACACTCTTAAAGAGAAAATCATGCGAGGAAACCGAATTGAAGCATCAGTTGCTTGGCTTATAAATTTTTTGTGGTGTCTGTTGCAAACAATCACATCATGTGTTTTATCTTTTTCACACATAAATACGATCGTCAGCCTATCTGTGTCTTTTCATTCAAAGAGAATCCAAAATCGTTTGTGAAAGAAAAGACTATTTTAAAAATATCTACTCAATATTTTCAGTTTGAAAAACTCAATATTTTCAGTTTGAAAAACTCAATGAAAACATTTTGAACCAAAAAAAAAAAAACTCTTGTGTTTTTAATTCATTCCAGACATTGTTATTGTGAAGCAATATATGTCTCTACAAAATATATTGCGCTACCAGTTCAGTGTGCTTAACACAAATTCACTCTCTTTTCTCTACACATTCTAACAGGACATTAGAACAGTGTTGGTTATTTTGTTTAGGCTAGTCTTTCGTGTGTTTTCCATATAAAAAGGACCGATATATTGTCCTGCTGTGAGTGCCAGGTAATCATTAATGGTTATAAGCTGGTGCGTGTGATATTTGCATACTAAACACATCTTTCGTAAATGCAATACCTTTTTATATCGTTCTTTCACTGTTTTTTTTATCTTTCTACCAATTGGAAATGTTAAGTGGGATTTTATACTTATTAGTATGTTCGTTATTAAAGAGGAAATATTATAACATTAGCAAACATGTTTGTTATTATATTTTAATGTCCATCCTTATATATGTTTGCAGCCTGGTATACATTCATATAATATTGTATATATATATATATATATATATATATATATATATATATATATATATATATATATATATATATATATATATATATATATATATATATATATATATATATATATTTATGTACAGTGTGTGTTAAGAGCAAAGCAAGGTTTCTGAGGATAAATAGAAACATAGTATAAATTATATAAATTATATATATTTATAAATATGATGGAATACGGTAGGATAAGAAGACGAGTCAATAATAGGTAAAGCAAGAAAGGTTTCAGGGTGTAAGCAGAGACTAAATGAGACTTCGATTATCTAAGGAAGCAAAGTTTGTATTGTGTAAAGGGATTGTTGAAAATATCTTTAGGAATTGATTTGTGATGTTGAATGTGAATGAAATGGTTAATACTGTAGGATAAGAAGAGAAACGTAAGTCAATAATAGGTAAAGTTTGGAATTGAAACAGTTTGAAGAGATTGTTCAGAATTGGTGTTGCATGCGAGATGTAAACTTGAAACGAGACTTTGATCATCTTAAGAACTGCAAAGGATGAACGAAATCGTGTGAAGTGAAGGGATTGTTGAGCCTAACTCATTAACAGCTCCTAGGGCTGGAATTGATTTGACTTATGTTCAGTGGCTGAATGAACCAATTGGTTAGTGCAACGGGATGAAGCATTCATTGATTTACGAAACATAAGAACCACAACTGATAGAAATGAATTTCTATCACCAGAAACAAATTCTTCGCCGTTTGGAGGACTAAAAGATAAAAAAATTCTTCAGACAGTCGGAGTTTGAGAACGCGAGAGCGGATTCAGCTGAGAACGGTACCCATGTCCAATGAAGGAACTGGTATGGTGGAAAACTGGTAAAACGTTTAGTACCGTTTTGAAGCATAAATTAGTTCATTCTGGGGTTTTCGGACAGAAATCACGATAAGTCAGCAACATTATAATTGAGGATGAGCGACGGGTTGAACTGGGGTATGGGCTTAACATCAAGTTAAGTATATCTTATTTTAACCAGACCACTGAGCTGATTAACAGCTCTCCGAGGGCTGGCCCAAGGATTAGATTTATTTTACCTAAGAACCAGGTTACCTAGGGGACCTACAGCTTATTGTGGAACCTGAACCACATTATGACGAGAAATAAATTTCTATCACCAGAAATAAATTCCTCTAATTCTTCATTGGCCGGTCGGAGAGCCGAAACCTGGGTCAACAGCGTGCTAGCCGAGCTCTACCCACCCATCCAATGAAGAACTAGGAAATGCCAGAACCCGTGCAAGATAGAATTGATAAAGTAGGCGAAAATGATACCAAAAGGGAAATTTTGGAAGTTCATTACGTCAGTGAGATAATGATGGAACGGAGATGAAAAATTTTTATCATCTTCGCAAAACCCGTGGTAGAATTATACGTGACAGTGTCAGCTGGGCTCCCTTGTGCGAGAGCTCGTTGGATGACACACATATATATATGTACATATATAATATGCATGTATATAATATATATGCATACATACTTGTATATATATACATATATATATATATATATATATATATATATACATATATATATATATATATATATATATATATATATATATATATATATATATATATATAGATAGATAGATAGATATATCTTGAAGCTCAGTATAATATTAGGATGGCGAAATATGAATGTTAAGTAACGCACGAGACTCATTTAGTAATTTTATACCGAAATTATTCATCAAAAGCACATCCATATGAAACAGTCTATAATCAAACCAGTCGGTGGTGGCCGCTGGGAGGTGCTCTCACCAGAATGTATCGTGTCAGTCTCAATATGTCTTCAGTTTTTCCTTGAAGAAAATTTGCGTCTCAATTTTGACATCTCTTGTTCCCTGTAGCGCAGTAAAGTACAACGTCTCCCTTATCTGCTACTTTCATTGGATTAACATCATTTACTGACTCTCTCTCTCTCTCTCTCTCTCTCTCTCTCTCTCTCTCTCTCTCTCTGTTGAGAAATAAAATTTTTTTGGGTGGATTCTAATTTGAAGTGAGAATAACGTTTTACAAAGAGTATTCGGAGTCACATGGCAGGATGGAGTTACAAAGTAAGAGAAATTGCGGAAGTTCAGTATGTAGATGAAATAATGATAAAGGGGAAATGTAGATGGCTCGGACATGTCCTACGCACAACTCTGGGATGAGAACTATGAGAATGGAGGCTGGAGATGGGAGACATGTGAAAGATAAAACACAGAAAAGATATAATTGGCCTCTACGTCACGTGGAGTCGCAGATGATTATGACGTAAGACAATTATGCGTAATAAGTTCAGTGAAATTAATTTTCTCAATAGTAAGGCAGCTTACAGATATCAACATTTCATTCATTTATTGCATGTATCTCGTAAAAACTCTTCATATATATTTAAGAACTAAGTTAGAAACTTGAAAATGCTAAAAAGTTATCTTGAAACTGTGCACCAGGGTACCATAAAGGTGGGAGCTTCAAAGAAAATACGAAAGGAAAGTGTGCCTCGTTTTGTGTTTAAATAAAGTACTCTTCTTAAGGGGAAACAGCACCTCATTACCGTCGAGAAGTGAGTAATAAAAATAGTTTAATGTACGGAGCCTCCTCACAAATTTGCTCAAAAAAGAATTAAGTTCCTGCGCGTATGGTTGAAGATGAGAAAAGCGAAAACGCAAAGTATTTTATATCTGCATTTCGTCTTGAGAGATCGAAGGCTACTTTGCAAGGAATTTTACCGATTGTTTTTTAAAACCAGAAATTTCGGACTTTCTTATTGTTTTTCCGATATCTGAATCAACTTTATATTTTCAGTAATTTCCTTTTTCATGTATTATATATATACATATATATATATATATTATATTTTTATATATATATTATATATATATATACATATATAGCCTATATGTACTTTTATATATATATATATATATATATATATATATATATATATATATATATATATATATATATATATATGTATATATATATATATATATATATATATATATATATATATATATATATATATAATTTATTTATAGGGTTAAGGGTAATTTCTTTTTAGTATTTTATACTTTCTTTAATATTCCAAGTATGCACAAATGTAAGGAAGAAAGTTGTTTTTATGTGTCAGGTTTCCGGGAACTGGGCTGACCAAATTGTTGGTATATTTCCAAGTTATTTCGCATTTAATTTCATGTACAGTATATTTGGTAATTGAATTACCACATTTCCCTCTCTTTATTTTTTGTTCCATTTCGTAAGTTGATAGTGTCATAGTGTGCCATAACTACTTCATAAATACTGTTTTTACAGAAGTTACTAGCTCTAGAGTATGTTTATTTATTGTACATTATCATTTTCTCTTTCTCTCTGGTACTTGGTTCTTACTCATGCGGGGGCGTTCATTCCTGTAGTTTCTACAAATAACATATAGCTCTTTGATTTTTGTACTCTATGGATAGGTATCCCGTGATGTCATTTCGGTATCGCCAGATACTTATATTTATTGGTCTATGACCTTCTGTTTTCATCAGAGTATTTTCGAGCTGCTTTCTTAATTTTAACGTTGATATAAGTTATTCAGAAGATAAATATTTCATTTGGGGTTTTTTCACTATTCTTCCCTTCCCACATTATCAGCGTGTTCTGTTTTCTTTGTCATTATGCCTCATTCTTCCCGTCCTCTTTGTCTCCACTAATTACTTTGCAACGAGCAAAGTGCAAGAGAATGAACTTCGTGTGTGTCATTTAGCTTACCCGAAATGAAGTTTTCCCTCAGATTGATGGAGGTCGTTTAATGGTGGTGAAAATTTTGTGCGTCTATTCTCTGCTTTCGAAGACAATATTCCTTACCTTGTATGCTTTTGTCCTCATGTGGTGCTTTTATTGGCTCATTTCCACATTTTTGTCATACCATTTTTAATGATATTCGCTGCTCAGTATTTTTGTTTTGTAATTTCATTTTAAATGTGAGGTAGTAACCTGGATATAATTGTTTTGAAATGACATGCATTACTTTTTTATTTGGTTGGTAATAGTTTTGGTGAAGCATATCCTGTGCACTTAAATTTTTATAGGCATATTTTTGTTCCTGAAAGAAAAGAAAAATTATTTTTATATGAAATAAGTCGTTGAATATAATCTCTTGTTCTGAGTAGATGATCTGCCACCAAGTCGTTTTGTACATTGTTTCTTAGCTGGTGAAACGAGACAGGTTTACAGTACAACTGTGCTCAAGCGCCTCATTGTTAATTTTTTAAATAGATAAGTGCGAATTACATACGAAAAAGGTTAAATCTCTTTAAATATTAGTTTGAAGAGTTTAAGTTGTATTAGATAGTAAGCTCTTTGAGTTTCCCCGAGAGCTTGCGGTACTTAACTTTCGAGTGTCACTGGTTATTACTATTGAATAATTACAATTGCAAATAAACATGTAGTTTCTTGATACGAGTCGCCACACTATCTTTCTTTAAAGAAAATGTTTTATTTTATCTTTTGTGCACCTGGTTTGTAAGTAGCAGTGGAGTTAGTTTCATTCTAGACTGCAAAATTCTGACCAAGATGTATTCTTGTTACTGATGTTAAGAAGGAAGTAGGCCGTTTTATAGGTAACAAGGGCAATCAGTAGATAGATGGATGAACAAGCAGGTGGCTTGAAATCGGTCCGATTGGTGTGTGACGTGGTTACGGGTCGTTAGGCGGATTCCTTTAGCTGAGCACATGGGTCAAGACTTTTCCCCTCATCCGTACAGTCCCCTATTCTCCTCCTCCATCAGGTATTCTCCAACTGTATCCATTTCCTTCATCCTGTCCAGTTTTCCGGATACCCCTTTATCACTGAAGAGCCCATAACTCTTTGCAATTCGACACTAGGTTACTTTTCCCTCAGACTGGACATCGGTGTCCGTTCTCAGACATTCCTCATTTCCCTTCCATCTGTGGCTCCTTCCCCTTTATTGGGGTTCTCTTGAGTTGTCTCTCACTTCTGTTGGAAAGTGTCTCGGGGATTCCGTTAACCAGCAATGCATCTCGTTAGACTCCGGCACAAAGAATACCTTTATCGGGCCTGGCAAGGGATGCCTTGCAGTTTTACTTATATATTTATCTATTGTTTTTGCTCTCTCAAAGTCCCCTCGTCTATTTATCTATTGTTTTTGCACTATCAAACTCGAAGTAGACAACTGTATCTTATTTTGTTAAAGAAATCTTGTCGTTCCCATTGTTGCTGTTATAAAAAAACCACTCGCTACGTATTGGACATTATTTATTTGATACTGACAGCTCCAAGGTCTAGACCTTAGACAGCTCATAGGTGGTCATTAATTACTTGCTCAAGAATCTGACATCGTATTCATCACACTGCCCAGATCGGATGAATAGTTATGACATCAGTTTTCTTTTTGTAATTTAGTAATACATTCCACTTTTTTCTCTTATTCTTCATTTCCTCTTTTTTCTGTTTAATTTGATAATTTTATTTTTGGACATCTGATTTTGTAGTAAAAGATGTGATGATTCAACTTTAAAATCTTTTGTAATGATAAGTAAATCTGATACTGAATATTTGTGATTTCTAACAACTGTTTTATTGATATTTACAATTTCTCTTATTCTTCATACAGGCAAACACAATTTCATTTATTTAATTTGATAATTTTGTATGAGGTTTGAGAGGCTTAGGTCTGGTTTTTGTACTAAAGCTAAACGAGATGTTATGCAGATTCATTTCAAATTTTTAATACTTATTTGACGAAGGATAATTGAAATCTGATATTATTGAAGTGCTTGTTAGGAAACAAAGTTTAGTTTCATAAATTTAAATGGGTATGTATAAATTAATTTTCAATTTGTAAATAAAAGAAAATTTCCTAACATTCTCAGTCAGTGTTAATCACTAATGATTTTAATGAAATTTATGGAGTAAAAACTAAAGTTTGTCATTTTAGAATGCGCCTTACAAAAAAGAAAACTACAACAATAATATAAGGGGCGATTTTAAAAATGTAAAAATTGAAACTGTAATATACAGTCTCAGAACAAGAAAGAAAAAGTTATGAACGATATTATCTCGTCTAAATACTTTATTTAGGAACATTGTGGAGCTGTCAGTGTCATATATATATATATCTCTATATATATATATATATATATATATATATATATATATATATATATATATATATATATATATATATATATATATAGTTTGAATGAGGTCCTGTTATAATTCTATAATGCACAGAACAATATATATGTGTTAAGTTTATATATATATATATATATATATATATATATATATATATATATATATATATATATATATATATATATATATATATGTATGTGTGATGTTTATATAAAGCTTAACGCTTTTCCTAGTGGGTAGCTGTGGAAAATCAACGTTGGCCATGCCACATTCATGCTTATACAGACAATTTTCACAACATAACCCACCTGATACACCTATGAAGAAGGTTCATCAGTGCATTTCAACCCCCTTATAAAAGATTTCCATTCATTACTATCTATCAGTTCCTGGATATTTAGGCCATCCTTTCCATTACTTCTTCTGACCCATCTGTTTAGCAATCTTTACTGGTAATTCATGGGAATTATACTATTCTCGCCTACCCACCGGCCACCATTCTTTCCACATAAACGCATCATATGAAAATGCTCACCCATCATTTAGGGTGCACTGGCCTTTTTTATCGTTCCTCCCAGATACTTTTAGCGATCGGCCAGTTTCATTCTTCCACCATCATATTGAAATAAATTGTCCCATCTTTGTTGTTTCCATTTACCTCGTAACCTCTTCCTCACATTTATGTATGCCTTAGAGATATTTTCTCTTTACCTTCAAATTAAAAAAAATAAAGTTTATGAAGCTGAAAGAGAACCAAAACAAAAATGCAGAAATACAAAATTATTTGTTTGGTGTTACATTACAATCGGAACACGATCACGAAAGAAGCCCAGATAAATAGATGAGGAATAAACGGAACTGTAAATTGATATTTATATTTTGTATAAATAAAATGTAATCCACGAAAATATTTTAATCAATAATACTGAACATATGTTCAGTATTATTGATTAAAATATGTAAATATTATTAGGCATGCAAATTGATATTTGCGGGATGCTGCCATCCATAGTTGCAGTATTTTCTACTAACGTTATGAAATAGCTGGTCTCCTTGAGAGAACACTGTTGGTATGAACCATGTGGGAAGACTTTTAGCAAAGCGCAACTTGTTCTTTTGCAGTGATATTGATGTATCGAACAGTTCTTGTCAAGGGTGTATTGTTTTCATGGTTAACTTATACGTTTTATGATCTATTTGATGACCAGTTGATTCATATCCATTTGATTCTTAAAAGACATTACTTGTTCATTCTGATTTTCCTGTATACGGCTCTAACTCGTGCATCATCTCCAGAACAGTAAATGCAGGATTGATATAATTACGAATGACTCCTCTCTTGTATAGCATTTGGTAAAATAGTGTGGTGTCTTGTTTTTCGATAGCAGAAACCACTAAGATGCAAAAATAGCAGCTGGCCATCTTAGTGCAGTTTACGTGTGAATAGAAGGCTCGAAGCTTTGTGAAAAACTTCCTGTAGACGGCGCAAGTGTTCAGCATAGTCGACCTATAAAAATATGTTGTTTCTGTATGTGGCATTAATACGAAACCGTAGAACATCGGCTGCCAGGACCCTTTTTCTAACTAACCCATGTAAAATATTACAAATAATATAACAATTGGAAACGCAAACGCCACTTCCCAAATGGTAATCACTGCTTCTAAAGGAAGCCTCATTCGCCAAGGATATCAAAAGAGGCTTGTATTGAGTCGATCTGTAAACCTCGTCCGAATAGATATCAATGGTTTCTTCAGCCGGACATTAGTAAATAACTTTTCAACATGATGAGACTGGATAGCAGACTGAAGGCTATGATTGCTCGGAACATAACTTGTCCGGTGGTTCTTCAGTTTGTTTGCAATATACTGCGGTGATAGGGATTTGGCTCTTAATGGGTTCCCTGTGTGCATAATCCGGGCTATAGTTACCGGTGCTTGTCAGAAAGGGAATTCCCCCTTGATTGGTATTGATTACCTCAAAAATCTTGTTGATTTTAGTTCTCATTGCAGAGGTCGGATCCTGTATGATTCTCATAATCTTTGTCCATTTTCGTATAACTATCAATTTCTAGGGTAAATAGCATTGTCTTTTTCTAGGATAATTTATATTGCAGCTTTTCTGCGCTTCTGATTACTACATTTCTTATTTTGAGATCACTGGCAGCATCAAACATTGGCTGATTAATTACTGCATTCCCTGCCTTCGTTACCTTATCCTTCAACAACTGGTTCCTCAATCAAGTTCTTAGTTACAGTGATCTAACGTGTTTTTGAAATTTCGAGATGTTTTGATTTAGAATTTCAATGTAATTTTTGTGGCATATAAAGCCGAGTCATTGTTTCTCTTAAGTTCGTATGGAGCAGAACCATTTTGTGT
>NC_089792.1:27407647-27423648 GCF_040412425.1 Macrobrachium rosenbergii | reverse complement strand
TCTAAAGTACGCAGATTGAATATGGTAATTTCTTAAACTTTTTTTCATGGCATCTTTTTTTCTCCAGTTTTAGGTATTTCAACAGGTCAGGATGCACGTCACCACCGACATTGGCAAGGAGTTTTGAGTAGAGTATCTGGGCTGCGCCTTACAACGCTACCTTTGCCCCTCCCAGACTCGGGGACTGTCCTTGGGGGATCTTTGGAGTTACATGGAAAAACAATCTCCCTTGCCTGCTTCCATGGAGTGAATTTCAAGAGCAAATCATGGGCTCTATTTAGCCTGCAGGAGCCTTATATCAACTTCACATCAGAAGTTCAAGACGTCCCTGGTGACCGTAAGAAATGATATTGTTTCAGCAATAATCTATATGGAAATTTTTAAATTTTGTAGTACATTCACTTGCTATCATAAACTTAATTACTGTTAGACAAAAAGTACACTAAGATAGTAAAACATGAAAAATATGCAGAAAATTCATTAGTGCAAGAAATTATTTCACAAAAATGTATTTCTGTTTTCAGCTCCTCGGGATACCCACATTGTTCAGAACCTAACTTTCAGCCTAGGAGTCATGGAGCAGACCCATGCACAGCATGTCTCTATGGCTACTGTTTGCCGTATCACTAGAAACATGGTCTTCCCTCCACAGTTTAGAACAATACAAGAATGGTTTCACTATGCTTTTTGCACCTCTGAACTTGACAGTAAGTAACTGATTGGCCTACACTGAACTGCATTTTTTGGTTTAATTTTGAATTTAGATTTTAGACTTTTACATTTAGCTGTAAATCAGTTGCATTGGCAATAATTAAGCTAATTTCAATGAAAAGCAGTTTTGCAAGTAAGAATTTTAATATAAATGAAAATTCATAAATAATAAATGTCATTATTACAATGAGCAGTTAAAGAGAGGTGTAACTACAGGCAGACCCTGGTTATTGTCAATCCATTTTTAGGGCGCTTGTCTAGCAACGAAAATTGGCAATTTTCGGTGCCAAAAATTGCTGATTTCCGCTTATCGACGGCAATAATTGGGCAATACATGCCTAACAGAGGTGCCGATACCCAGTTATCAGTGCCGATAAGCGCCAAAATTTGCCGATTTTCGGTTATCGGTGATTTTCACTTATCGTCACTCTGTCAGACTGGAACTCCTGCCGATAACCGGGGACTGCCTGTACTGTATAACTTTTCTAAGATTTCTTGAAACAGTTGTAAATTTGGATAAAACTGTAACTTTGGTTATATACTTAGTTCCATGCCTAAATATCTGCTGTAATGCCTTGTACTAAGTCATTAATTTGTTCCAAGACATGGGACCTAAGTTGAACAAACCCTTTTAAAAACTACCTAGACACCCTATAAATCCCTATTAGCAACCCCCATAATGTTGCTAATAATTAGTAATTACATAATGATAGGGTACTTGTATGCGCTGTACAGTAAAGTCCACATTTTGCTATCCTTTTATGATAGACTGTCCAGTGGTATGGAATTCAATTCTGTTTAAGCCACATATGATACCACAAATTACATCATAAAAATGTGAAATATACTTGAGTGGCATGAGTTCATCGAGCTGAATAATGGTTTATGTAACTCATAAAAAAAACTTCATGATAAATCAGAATACTGTATACTCTATACCAATCTCCATGACAACAATATGTGTAATATTCAGATCGTGTTAACAAGATGCTTTTACAATTTATGGCGAATTTATATAACAAAAATCTTATTTGGAATGAATTTTACCTACTGTTAAAGTTACCTTTTATCTTCGTGCCATCAGGTGCAGTCGGCATTAAAATAAAATAAAATTGCACTTGGCTGACCCATTAGGGCTGTCTCTGCAGTCACCTGTTTTCCACCAGGTGGTTTTGGAATGTATATGTTCGAGTCAGAATTCTTCATGCCATCTGCTTCTACAGATGTGTGAATCAGCGTTGTTAGATTTGATGATTTCTGGCTGAATTTCTCCTGTCTTGTAATTGTGCCTGTTTTCTGTTTTTTTGCATTATGTCAGCTACAACAAGCAAAGACAAAAGCATTATGTTGTATAAGAAGAGTTTGTGGACACCAAATATTTCAGTTTTGCAGCTTGACCACATAGCCTAGCTGAGGCATGTGTGGTTTTTCTTGTCAAGATAACGAGTGATCTGAGGAGATGATGGAATTTTGTGTAGTATTGGTTAATGCTAGAGAGATGATACTCAGTCTTTTCCAGTTTTGAAGCAGTTTAAAGCTGGGTTAGGACTTACATACAATATAGCCTAAGTCACCTCTAATAGGACAGGTACTTAGGCCTAACTGTGAAACTGAAGTACCTTTGATTGCAGTATGTATTCTTAGCGCTAAAGCTTGATTACTGCAAGAGCATTATGTATGTACGTATGTATGTATGTATATATATATATATATATATATATATATATATATATATATATATATATATATATATATATATATATATATATATATATATATATATATATATGATTATTATCACTTTTGTCGTGATTCATTTATCACACATTACCACAGGTGAAAAATAAGAAACAGGGTGTAGGTCCTGACCGGTTTCGACTTTATTTCCAAGCCATTGACGAAGGACTGATACAGAGTGTGAGAAGTCACAAATATATATACTACAAGAACAGTACTGACGAACATACAAAAACCGTTAGAGGCTCCATATCCCCACTCAGGCCGGTGTCGAGGTAGGAGTGGCGCTTTAAAACTCATTTGGCTAAAAATCACAATAGACTCTCAGGGGACATTGCTGATAAACAGACCATACCCCCACCTCAGATCCACACCTGACAGGTGTCATGGAAGCAGGTTTGGAAACTCATTAACATTACTACCCTCGTACTGTGTTTACAAATATGATAATCCTATTTTCATACATCTCTACTGCCTACCTTAAAGTTTAAACAATTTACAAATTTCTTTTTGATATTAAAGGATCAAGTTTATACATTCCTTGACTGATATTCATATTATGGTTGTAACTTTCTTTTATGAAGCTAGATTCAATGATGTTCCTTTCAGTGCATTATTAGAATATACAATCCTTTTGCCCCTTCCCAGTTGATAGCATGATTGTTCTCACTAACATGTACAAATATACCACTGTTCCCTTGTGCATATCTCACACTTTTCTTATGTTGTTCAATTCTTTTTTCCAGTGCTTTCCCAGTTTGGCCAATATAAAAGTTGTCACAAGACTTACACAGAATTTTATATACACACCCTTTAATATTGTCTGGGGAGTTCTTGATAAGTACATTTTTCATTGTTGTATTGTTCTTAAATGCGACATTAACACCAAAAATTCTTAAGAAGATGAGGATATCTTTCATACTATTATTATAAGGCAGAACAAGCAAATTTTTTGTGTTGTAAGGTTCTTTCTGGTTTTGATACATAGTCTTTTTGCCGCTTCAAATGCACTGTTTAATACACTATCAGGATATTTCAATTTTTGCCTGCATTCTAATCTTATCTATTTCATCATCAATATATTCAGGGCTACATACCCGTAATGCTCTTAAAAACATAGATGAAAACACTGACTTTTTAACTCTTATTGCTTTGTCCAGAATAAAAATGCACATAGGAAGAAATATTAGTGGGTTTTCTATACACTATATTTAAACCCACTACTATTTCTTCGTATGAGGACATCCAGAAACAGTAAGCACCCATCATTTCCATTTCCATCGTGAATTTAATTGATGGTACTAATTGATTAACTTAGCAAAAAAAGTTGTTTTACATCTTGGTTCCCTGGCCATACACAAATTATGTCGTCAACATACCTAAACCATGTTACATTACGTGGGATTATGTTGTTTAATATCTTCTTTCAAAATTCCATATATAAGTTACTTAACACTGGGGATAGAGGTTTCCCATTGCCATACCAAAATTTTGTGAGTAAAATTTACCATTAAATTCAAATTTACAATCTTTTACATAATTTAATCAGTTCAATTAAAGTACTTTTAGAAAATGGGATATCCAGCTGTGTGTTCTCTAACAATTCAGATAAAAACTTCATCAGATCATCTATTGGCACCTTTGTGAATAGTGATACAACATCAAAACTTACAAGCCTGGATTCACTATTAATCTCTACACTATTTAGTTTATTTATCAGGTCCACATTATTCTTGATAGTGAATCCAGGCTTGTAAGTTTTGATGTTGTATCACTATTCACAAAGGTGCCAATAGATGATCTGATGAAGTTTTTATCTGAATTGTTAGAGAACACACAGCTGGATATCCCATTTTCTAAAAGTACTTTAATTGAACTGATTAAATTATGTGTAAAAGATTGTAAATTTGAATTTAATGGTAAATTTTACTCACAAAATTTTGCATGGCAATGGGAAACCCTCTATCCCTAGTGTTAAGTAACTTATATATGGAATTTTTTGAAAAGAAGATATTAAACAACATAATCCCACGTAATGTAACATGGTTTAGTATGTTGACGACATAATTTGTGTATGGCCAGGAACCAAGATGTAAAACAACTTTTTTTGCTAAGTTAAATCAATTAGTACCATCAATTAAATTCACGATGGAAATGGAAAATGATGGGTGCTTACTGCTTCTGGATGTCCTCATACGAAGAAATAGTAGTGGGTTTAAATATAGTGTGTATAGAAACCCACTAATATTTCTTCCTATGTGCATTTATTCTGGACAAAGCAATAAGGTTAAAAAGTCAGTGTTTTCATCTATGTTTTTAAGAGCATTACGGGTATGTAGCCCTGAATATATTGATGATGAAATAGATAAGATTAGGAATGCAGGCAAAAAAATTGAAATATCCTGATAGTGTATTAAACAGTGCATTTGAAGCGCAAAAAGACTATGTATCAAAACCAGAAAGAACCTACAACACAAAAAAATTTGCTTGTTCTGCCTTATAATAATAGTATGAAAGATATCCTCATCTTCTTAAGAATTTTGGTGTTAATGTCGCATTTAAGAACAATACAACAATGAAAATGTACTTATCAAGAACTCCCAGACAATATTAAAGGGTGTGTATATAAAATTTATGTAAGTCTTGTGACAACTTTTATATTGGCCAAACCGGAAAGCACTGGAAAAAAGAATTGAACAACATAAGAAATGTGTGAGATATGCACAAGGGAACAGTGGTATATTTGTTTTCATTAGTGAGAACAATCATGCTATCAACTGGGAAGGGGCAAAGGATTGTATATTCTAATAATGCACTGAAAGGAACATCATTGAATCTAGCTTCATAAAAGAAAGTTACAACCATAATATGAATATCAGTCAAGGAATGTATAAACTTGATCCTTTAATATCAAAAGAAATTTGTAAATTGTTTAAACTTTTAAGGTAGGCAGTAGAGATGTATGGTGAAAATAGGATTATCATATTTGTAAACACAGTACGAGGGTAGTAATGTTAATGAGTTTCCAACTCCTGCTCCATGACACCTGTCAGGTGATCTGAGGTGGGTATGGTCTGTTTATCAGCAATGTCCCTGAGAGTCTATTGTGATTTTTAGCCAAATGAGTTTTAAAGGCCACTCCTACCTCGACACCGCCTGAGTGGGGATATGGAGCCTCTAACGGTTTTTGTATGTTCGCCAGTACTGTTCTTGTAGTATATATATTTGTGACTTCTCACACTCTGTATCAGTCCTTCGTCAATGGCTTGGAAATAAAGTCGAAACCGGTCAGACCTACACCCAAAATTATTTTTCACCTGTGGTAATGTGTGATATATATATATATATATATATATATATATATATATATATATATATATATATATATATATATATATATATATATATATATATATATATATATATATATATATATATATATATATATATATATATAATGTTAGAGGCAGAAGGAAACCAGTGGACACTCCAGTGGTTTTATTATACGTCAATCAGTACAGAGGCGTGACTGCAAGTAAGGTGCAGACGCTGCTGGGAAACATTGGCGCCAATTCCGCTCTCCTCCTGACAACATACATCACACACAATCAACCATCCTACTTCCCCCCTAAGATTATGGCATGGCAGAATGGCAAAATATTAAATGAAAATAATAAGTAAACATGTATTAAATGCATATATATATAGACAAAGAAAGCTGTAAAGGAAGATCCCATAGGACAAAAGCAATGGTTAACACTGAGTGTCACAACATACAAGGACATGCATGGCAACAATATATAGTACATGCATAAAATATGTTTGCACAACAGAATTTCTGTCCAGTTCAGCTTACTGAAAACAAAAGATAAAATGAGCATAAGGGACAACAAAATGTAACTGTACAAGGTGACACAAGCACAAGCATGGGTTAACGCTCGATATCACCATGACATACTCGCCCATCCATGAGGGTTGCACTGTGCGCCTTTTTGGACGAGGTGGAGCAGGTTCCAGGCTTGGGGGAATGGCTGAGGACGTTGGGGTTGCCGTTTAACACTTTCAGGTGCTTCCTGTTTCTAAGTGACACCCGACCGCTTCCATCCAGCCTAATGAGATACTGTCGGTGGCCCTTAGACTCCACTGCCAACCCAGATCGGTCCCAGGTTTTGGTTACAGGAACCTGCACTCTTACCCTGCAGCCTACAACCAGAGGTAGAAGCTCCTGGTACCAGTATATGGTGGGGTCTCCTCTTGGGACTCTGCCATTCGTAGCTCCCTCCGTTGAATTATCTCATCCCAGTGTCTCTCCACCTTGTAATGCTGTCTGGGTGTTGGCACTCCATCTCTGAGCTGCCTGCCAATAGCGAGCTGTGCTGGGGACTTGTCAAACCCCTTAGGGGTATATTGAGGTACTGAAAGAATTGCCAGGGATGCCTTGTTGCAATCGAGGCTGCCTCCTTTGCCTATTTTAGACCTGATGATCCTCTTGGCAGTCTTGACTGCTGCTTCGGCCCTTCCATTAGACTGGGGGTGATGGGCTGACGACAGGCATACCGTAACCCCATTTTCTGAAGAATGATGTGGTCTCTTCACTAATGAGGTTTGTGCCCCCATCTGTCGAGATTAGCTCTGGTGCTCCCCATCTTGTGAAGTATGTCCTCAAGACTGATATAATTCTTGATGACGTTGTGCCATGTGGGAAGTGTGCCACTTCCAGCCACCCGGTGAGCCTGTCTGCATAAGCCATGTACATATGGCCCTCAAACTGTAGCATGTCCACCACTGTCGACTGGAATGGGTATTCTGGGGTGGTGTGAGTACTAATGGTTCAGCAGGTTGTGATGGAGCATGTACATCACAAGAGGCACATCCATCCCTGTGGCTCTGCAGGTCGCCTTCCATCCCTGGCCAGTAAACCGATTGTCTAGCCCTGCGGAGCATGGAGTCTACCCCCTGATGTCCTGCATGAAGTCCTGTAATGACTTGACGGCGAAGTTCCTCTGGGATGAGCAGACGTGGGCATCCTTGTTCGTAAGTGTAGACTATCAGGTCTTCTACCATAGATAACCTGTCCCTAACTGAGTAAAACTGACGTAGGCAGGCCACCTCCTGTGTCTTCTGCGGGCACCAGTCATTTACTGCAACTTTAGCTGCCAGCAGCTGGTACACAGGGTCTTTAGAGGCTGCTTCTTTGACCCTCTCCTCATCCAGTATGAGGCATTCTTGCTCAAGGGCGATGGCGAGAAGCAGCGACAAGGGCAGCAGTCATATCCTCTTCAAGTTCAGAATCCTTGTCATCTGGTTAGCAACGGAGAGCAGGGAAGCGTGATAAGAAGTCAGCAGCGCACTTCCTCTTTCCTGGCAAGTATCTTACTTGGAACCTGTATTGTAGTGTCTTCTCCTTGAGACGGAAGAGTCTTGGGTTTAGTATATCCTTCAGCTCTCTATCACCCAGGAGCTTGACCAGCGGGCGGTGATCAGTCACGATCAGTAAGTTGGGGCAGCCCAACAGGAGTAGCCTGGCCTTCTTGAGACACCATGTGACAGCTAAGGCTTCTCCCTCAACAGCAGCATACCCAGCTTCAGCCTGCGACAAATGGCGGCTCCCACATAAGGCAATATGCCACCCACCCTTGCAGCAAAATGGGGCATCAGCCGAGGCACAAGCACAGTACTGCTGCAGGATGACAAACCCAATCCCATCCCTGCTCCAATCTGTTAGGGCCGCTGTAGGTTGGGATTTGTCATAGTATACCAGCCCATCCTTGGCCAGCTTGCATATGGCCTCCTGTGCTTGGCGGAATCTCTCTTGTAGGTTGCTATCCCAGTACACATTCTTGCTTGTAGACTTCTTCAGGAGGCCTCTAAAGGGTTCCATCAGCGGGCAGTGGCGAGGAAGGGTGCCAACTGGTTGACAAAGCCATACCATGACCTGATGTCAGTGACAGAGGGGTTGTCTGGCATAGGGAATCTCCGTATGGCAGCTAGACTCTCCTCTGTGGGCCTGTAGGAATCCCATCCCAGCTGGAACTCGACGAAGTTCACTTCTCTTGGCAGAAACTGAATTTCTCTAGCTTGAGGGTTATGCCCTTTTTAGCACACGTGTCCAAGAAATTATAGGTGTGCCAGAAGGCCTCCTCGACTCTGTTGTCATACAGAAGAGTATCGTCCACACATTTGTGTTTTTGGGGATGTCCTTGATGGCGTCATCAAACCCCTTGGTGTAGGCATCTGAAGCTGAACGGTGTCCCATGGGTGTTCTTCTGTACATTAACACCCCAGGGTGTGATAAAGGTTGTGAGTCTCGGCTCTCTTCATCTAACTCCACCCGGTGGAAGCCCCAATGCGCATCTGTCACTGTCTTGAAGGAATGTAAAGATACCCCAGAGATCATATCGAAAGGAGCAGGGGTGTGATGCGTCTCTCTCCTGCAGGAGGCATTAAGGCGTTGAAAGTCCACAGTCGGCGGGGCTGACCTGACTTCTTGGCAACAATGACCATCCTCGCACACACCATTCTGTTGCTTCACCAGTGGGTACCTCCTCAATGATGCCCTTCTTGATGTCCTGGTCCAACTGCTTCTTCACTTCTGACTCCCAATGCTTTGGCACTGATGCTGGGGTGTGGCATGCATAGGGGGTTGCCCCCGGCAGTAAGTGAATATGGTGCGGCTTGCCCTCCATGACTGGGAGGGGCTCCCTCTCTGTATTGAAAGTTGATGATGAAAAATGGCGCAAGAGCCACTGCTCCAACTTTGGGACGTTCTCCTCCACTGGTGGAAAGGGCATGGATGAGGGCTTGGGCAGGGATGGCCCAATGGGTGTGGGGACCTCATGCTCCAGTCGAGGCTCGCTGACACTGGTAGGTGGTGGGGAAAGGACTGGGGCACGAGGGCCAAGGTCCTTACAAGCAGCCAATGAAAGGGAAGCAAGACCTTGCAGACTTGATAAAATACACTTCTTGGACAGTTGTCCTGGCACCGTACTGAATGCGAAGAGGGGCAGTCCCCATACACTCCAATCGAACATTGGCAACATCACGTAGGCCCCTGCGGTTTTGTGAAAGGGCAGGTCTTTCAATGAGGGTCGACAGCAAAGTGGGGCCTGCAACACACACTTGGGCCCCGTGTCTACCACAGCCCGTACAGGCTTGTGACCCAGGCCTAGGCCCATGCACTGATGAGGACACTGTCACTTGTATAGTAGGCTGCACACTGGGTTGTACCCGGCGGTGACCGCTCCCAGTGTTACTGACGACAGGGTCATCACTCACCATCTTCTTCTTGCTCCTACAGAACCGTTTCAAGTGGCCAATTTTTGACAGCCATGACAAACACTATTTCTCGCCGGGCACAAGACCTTCCCTTGGCTCATGCTGCACTCCACAGTTCCCACACATCACGAGCATTGATGGAAACTGAGGACCTCTCACCACTCTTCACAGCTGCACACTCAGGGGGCTGGGGTCTGTCTCCACATCGGCCGCACATGGCTCTTGATGCCATGTGTCATGCTGGGGCATGGAAGCATCTTTGCGGGCTGCCTCATATGTCGCACACACTGCCCTTAAGGCATCTACACTACAAATGGAATCACACGACCTATAGAGTCTCTTTTCAATATCTCATCCCTTAGACCTACCATAAGCTTCCTAATAAGCATATATTCGGACAAATCGCTATGACAGCTAGGATACTGGAAGCCACAATCCATGGCTTTTGAGAGCACTTGGCAAAATATTCACTAATTGACTCCTCACGTCCTTGCATATACACAAAAACTCAGCCCAATGCACGGCCTGGTTCAAGCACGCAGAACCATGGCCCCTATAGCATCCAAAAGCCCCTTCTGGAGACAAATTAGCCCACTGTGCATCACAATACCTGGCATCCAGTGTACGTTGCAACTCTGGGGTGCAGTGAAGCCTAATGTGTTGAACTGCATCCGTTGGTTGAAGCTTATATAGCCTAAGCCACTGTGTCATGGACCGTTTCAAGTCCTGAAGGAGGCCGACGACATTTCCAAAGCACACTTCTCTGGTAGTGGTGGGGCTGGGGCCCTGGGACTGCTCTGTAGACACAAGCCACTCGCCATTGTAGCTGTTGCGGTCATTAAGGGCTTGCAACGCATCTCGCCCATCCGGCGGCAACTACATGCTGAAGAGCTGGTGATCTTGGCGCCACTCCAACGGGGAGTACTGTGGGCACCCTGGAGGATCGTCGTGTGCCCTCCTTGTCGTGAAAGATGGTCTCCTGGTGTAGACATCCTTATCCTTTTTACAACATCCTACTCACTGCGCCATGTTAGAGGCAGAAGAAACCAGTGGGACACTCCAGTGCTTTATTACACGCCCAGTCAGTACAGAGGCGTGACTGCAAGTAAGGTGCAGACGCAAAAGGAAACATTGGCGCCAATTCCGCTCTCCTCCTGACAACATACATCACACACAATCAACCATCCTACAATATATATATATATATATATATATATATATGTGTGTGTGTGTGTGTGTGTGTGTGTGTGTGTGTGTGTGTGTGTGTGTGTGTGTGTGTGTGTGTGTGTGTGTGTAATGTTTTTGCATGCATATGTAGATAGGCCTATACTGTAAATCTATGTTATATATATGTAAGTAGATTATATATTATTGTGTGGTGTCACTGTTTTGTCTGCTCTGGCTACATCCCTCCCCATTTTCTAGGCTATGGTTTAAAAGGCCTACAGGTCAAAAATCAATATAGGCTACAGTACAGTAGGCTAAGCTATCCCATGTTTACAATATCTTAGGTTAGGGTACTGTAGGCCTAAATACCATAGGTTAGGTTATCATACCCAAAATAAATACAGTACTGGCCTAATGGCTTCATGGCCAACCTTTAGGATGTAGGGGTGAATATATCAATCTATAACAGATATTACACCTTATGCTGCTGTCACCATATAGTACATTTAATGATAATAATAGTAGTTAAATATTAGTTCCGAAGAGGCAGAGTTTCTTGATGATGCATCAGACTCAGAACCTCTCCTTGATAGACCTACTTGCAGGCTAATGGGAGGAATGTCGTTTTCCTTTTCTCAACTCGGTTTTAAGGAGCAGAAACAGTTGTATGAAAATCATTTAAGTAGCCCTGCTCAACCATTAGTAGCTTTTTTTTTTTTTTTTTGAAAGTGGCTCCTAATTGTCTCCATAACCCCTAAGTGTTTAAGGATATCACCTAAATGCCTTGAATCAGGATATGTATTTGATTTTAGAACTACCTTTGAAGTCTTCCTCTAAGGTCTTGCCCTACAGCCCTTTATGCATGTCAGTTCTTTGTAGAATTTCCCAAACTACTCTCAAGTTCTGCTTCAGTAGTGTTCTGGCTCACATTCTGAGTGGAAAAATTTACTCATGTAATCATAACTGATGTTTTTGAACTCCCAGGTCAAGTAGGTTGTGTGGATCCTCAGTAGGCCATGTGCAGTCTTTCAGAAGTCCCTGGCAAAGCATGAAGTTGAACCTTTGGTAGTGCTTGTTCTCACGGAAGGATACATTGTACCTTTTGTTATTTCTTTTACTCTTACCATCTTCTGATATCCTTCTCTCCAAACTCTTCACGCAGATAAGTTCAGAGTTTGGAAAGATAGATTGGACAGTTGTTATGCAATGAGGCCGTTGAGCCTTGGGCATTTCCTGCCTCAACAGGAAATGCCAAGCAAAAGTGATGAGTCTTTCACTTTACTCCTGGCAGTCTTTTAGAAGGGTAAAGGATAATTTCTGTCTGTGTGTAGACACATACTTCCATTTCCCGGTACACCTTCGAAGGAAAGTCTTCTCCTGTGAGTCGAAGTTTAGCAGTATGGAGTCATCTGCTTGATATCTTATTTGGACGACTGGTTTGTTCTCACCAAAGGTTTTTATGATGACCTTGAGGGTGAAGAACTGTTTTATGTGTAACTTCAGGGTTTTTCCTATGTTGACTAAACTACACTTTTCTGACCCAGTTGGTTGCTTATCTGGGAATAACATCAGCTCTCTCTTGTTAGGGTTTGCCAACAGAGAGATGGATAGCCAATTTTCTATGGGTTGGCCTGTAGTCCTAAGAACCTTTACTTTGTCCTCAGATGTCTCGGAGGCAGATTGGGGCCCATTCTCTGTCCTCAGATGTCTCGAGTGCAGATTAGGGGGCCATTCTGAAAAACATTCGATGTTGGGGAGTTAGAAGGTAAACTCCCTATAACTCTTGGTAGTTTACAAAGATCTTATGCAAGTCTTGATTCTTACATAAGACAAGAAAGAGACACAGTTCAAGAGAGTTGTTCAGACCAGCAAAGAAACTTTTATCCTTTGGACAGAGTCCAAAACACCATTCACTGTTCATGTTTGCCCAGAAAACCTTTACCAGTTTACTACCAACTCTGCATGAAAAGTTGATGCCTCCAGTCAGAAGTCTCAATTCCTCAGGTTTTGCCCAAAACACTTTTCCTCTGTTAGCAGTCTGAGGAAATACTCAACAAGTTGATGAGCTTCAAGAATGATCACAATGATGATTTTCCTCTGCTCATTCATGGCCCAAAACAAGTTGGCTTTGCATATCACAATGATGATTTTCATAGCTAACTTTCTTTCCTGACATTAGTTGTTCCTGGTCTTCTTAAGTTCCAGAAAAGATTTTTTTAGACAGTCTTATTCCAGAAGATTCCATCAAACCTCCATGCTTCATCTACCTGTATGGAGATGGCGAATTGTCTGTTATGAGCAAAGGCATTTCTAGTTAGAAGCAATCCTTAAATCAAGAAGGCCCTCCACTGCTAGACTTGTGTATCAATAATGGTTAGTTTTTTTTTTTATCTTGGTGCTTGTCCAGAGTGATATCCAGCACCTGTTCCACTAGAGGTCTTGTTTGAAGTTCTACTAGCATCTCAGGTATGCTAAACAGTTTCTGTCTCGGCGATCAAGGATACCACTTTACTTTACTTTCAGTTCTGCATTATGCTGACTGGAATATTGCTCAGGATTTAAGGTTTGAAGAGGTTTTCAATCTTTTGTGTGGGAAATTTCATCTTGTCATGATTTACAATGAAATTTAGTTGTAGTCCTTCAGATTTCACCTTAACATCAGTTGAGCCTTTTGATCAAGGCACTCTTTAACAGTGTCAAGATCTTTGGAGACACTTTTCTTTTAACTCTTGCTCTTCTGTTGTGAGTTTCAAGCCTCTCTTGTTTTGTGGGCTTTGTTCTTTTCTTTTTCGTTGCAGAGTATATCATTTTGAGTTTCAAGCCCTCTCTTGTATGTGGGCTTTGTTCTAGGACAACTCTCTTATTTCTTTAGTTGCTTAGAGAAAAGATAAAAGTGAAAGCCCTTCCCAGTTTATAGTTATGTGACTACCTAATTGCTTTGATAGTAATTGAAGAAGTGGCTATCTTTAAGTCCAGGTGGACCTATTAAGAGTTTTTATTAGTGAGCTATAAAACTTTCTTGTTTTTAAACATGGCTTTGTTCTAGTGACAGCCATTTTACTTTTCTTTCTTTGATTAGAGAAAAGATATAGAAGTGAAAGCCCTTCCCAGAATTGACAGTGCCTAATTCAACTCCTTAGGTAGGCTATGAAGATGTCCTTATATCCAGTTAACAACTATTAAGGGTTTACCTGGACAGACATAAACCTTCAAGAGGAGGAATTTTTAATTTTCTGTGGTGTTAGAAGGCAAAACTCTCCAATGTACAAGATAGCTAAAGTCAATGCACACAGTTGATTCCTGAGCTTTTACCTTTTTTTGGAAATAATCCTCCTAGCTTCAGTACCGTAAACGTTTTATTTCCTTTAATACCCGTTTCTAGAAAAGTTTGTCATGCAGCTCAGGGGAGATGTAACTGTTTTTGCCTCATTATTTGCAAAATGTTTAATTTTAGGCAGATAGTTTATGTAGACAATTCGTTACAGCACACCAGAAGCCTACTCAGTCTTTTCCTTTTGTCTTCCGGTGTTGCTTCTCCTCCTCCTCCATTAGCCTACCCGATAGCCTAAGTTAATTCCTCTCTCACTCCTTCTGCTCCGTCTTCCTTTGCTCCTATGTGGTTCAGGAGAAAAATATAAGTAATTGAGATATATTCTTCTATCATAGTCATGTATATTGTCAATATTGCTCGTATGTCATTAAATTAGAGAGAAGGTGCTGGAGCCTTGGCATCTATCTGTAGTCCTGCATCCATTGTTCTTCTCTGCAGATGGGAACCATGGCAGTATAGGGAGCAAGGTCTGTGCCCTTCGCCAACTCTTTCAGTTGTCTCTCCTTATGAGTTGTTTTGTTGTTTGGCCCTCGCATTCGCTAGTTCACATTTCACCTGTTTAGCGAGTGATAAAGATGGGTATAAACCATAGAGTTATTTAAGGATGTAGACATATTACGTTTGCTTCAGTAGTTCTGAGTCGCACGTCAGTCGTTTTTGTTTCCTCTCCTGATATCATCCCTGTGCAGACGATATCCCTCCGCCCCTCTTTCTCATTTGTCCTGTATCATCTTGTGTAACAATTATTCCTTTTCATAATAGCTTTTGCTTTTCCTCTTCAGTGCATTCCTTATGTTAGAGTGAATTAGCTGGGTGGTGGAACAACTCTCTTTCTTCAGTGTTGTGCAGACAACACCATCTGTTATCACGGTTAGGTGGTGACATGCAAGAAACCTCTAACTTCCCCATCCATGCAGATGACACCCACTGTCATCAAGGTTACATGGTGACATCATACAAGAATCCTCTCTTTCTCAATCCAGTACTGTCTGTCTCCTGGCATTTCATGACATCATTGCTGATGTTCTGGCATTGTCACCTTTTCTGTCTGAGTTCCTCTGTTTAGACTTTGGAGTTTCAACCATGTTTTTGTTTTAATTCCCCTTTAGTATTTAAGCAGTGCATAGCTCACACAGTTCCATTTCCACTTCCTTTTGCCAAGGATGAATCCGGTAACAGTCACCCCTTAGTTTACTTCTGCCTCGGTTCCTGTTAAACTGAATGAGAAGCTAACATGGATTATTGTAAAGTTTGTTTTCATGGAACCAGAGTCTTTGGAAATGGGTGAACAGTCAAAAGAGCAAGCTAGGAAGCTGTTTAGCGTTTAATAGCAAGGCTTTTAACACGAACAGTGTAGTGTACTTGCAACTGTGTTTGTACATGAGGTATAAAGCCCTTAGTCCTCCTGAATCAAATAAATGATACTAACCTTGATTTCTATCTTATCGTTAGTTGTTAGGAAATGCCGTTTTTGAATTTTGGGAGCCTGAAGGTACACATTGGTGTATGGGGGCATGAAGGCCTTCATATATGAAGGTGGTAGTGTTTTTAGTTTTGGACTGTCGGTTATGGGCTTTCGACTCAGGCGCAGGAGTCACTAGTACTCTACGAGATGGAGTCCTTTTTTCCCAGTAAGAATCCTTGACAAGTCTCGCTCTGAGGAACTTCCACCCTGTTGTGGTTCCAACGTGTGGCTACAGTACTTGGCAGTAAGGATCACACAACAGTCAGGAATGTTGAGAAGCTTTTTTCTCCGCTTTAAAAAGCTTTTAGATCACTT
>NC_089792.1:27262099-27407147 GCF_040412425.1 Macrobrachium rosenbergii | reverse complement strand
AACATACCAAATTGCAGCCCTCTAGCCTCACTAAAGGATAGGTCACCACTGGGCTGTGGCTGAAAGTTTCATAGGCGCTTTAATACAGCATTATACCGAGAACACCGAAAGATAGTTCTAATTTCAGTGGCCTTGATTATACAGTGTACAGAAAAACTTGATTTTAAAGGCTTCAGTGCATTTGTTACTGCATTTGTTACTCTCTCTCTCTCTTCTCTCTCTCTCTCTCTCTCTCTCTCTCTCTCTCTCTCTCTCTCTCTCTCTCTCTCTGATTTTTTTGTAGAGCAATATTCACTAATTACTGTATTTTCATTTTATTTTTGTGACTAAATCAATTTTTTTATAAAAAATTATTTACTAATTTTTAAATATTAATATTAATGTAAACACAGCAACATATCAATAAAATGTTAAAGTAAAATCCCTCAATATTGATCAATTATCATCGTAATATGTACTGTACAAAAAAAAAAAAAACTTCCCAACATTTTTAACTGTTTTACCGATGTAAACATAACTCAGTTCACCTCTCTCTCTCCCTCCATGACAACATTACTGGCTGGAAGGGTTTGAAGAAGCCAATCACACAGCAGGATACCAGCTTTCCTTGTTGCTGATTGGCTTGTAGCTCAATGCTTTGTGTACATACTGCCACTAGTGTTTGAGTGTATTTCATATTTTTAATGTGCATATGTATTTTTGTTCTCTCTCTCTCTCTCTCTCTCTCTCTCTCTCTCTCTCTCTCTCTCCTCTGAGATGAGAGATTTTTTATGCATATGTAGCATGTACGTTTATTTGTTTTGTATAGTTTTAAAGATAAACATGCCGTTACTTTGCCATTCATTTTTTTTATATATTTTCCATGCTATATTATTATTATTATTATTAAAGTAGTTTAACCAGACCAATGAGCTTCCATGCTATAATTACAACTTTTTGCATATAAATAACTAAGTAATTTATGCAGGTATACAGTACCCATATGAAGTTACTTAATCTTAAACTTATCATTATTTCTTATAATGTACATTATTGGTGTTTGTATTGAAATAGGCAGTGAACTATTAAAATAGGCAGTTACAAGTTTTAGTTTAAGGTATACAGCATACGACGAAAAATAACTGACTTATCTTTAAATATTAATATTAATGTAAACATAGCAAAATGTCATGTAATCTTTAAATAATTTCTTGGCTTACAATTATTCATTTACATTTAAATATTTAATAAACAGCTTTTCCTAGCTAAGCCTCTATATGACATTTTTCATTTTCTATTAACTGGGTTATGGTTACAACAAAGAAACTCCTCTATTGAATGGGTTACTACATGAAATCTCAGCAGAAATTTTGTGACCTGTCACATATATTGACAGTGCACAGTGACCTGTCAAAATTTTTTTTAGCCATAATACTCTAGGATATGTTTCACACTAAACTGTCCAAAAATACTAAATAAAATGTTATCATTTTATGCCCTAAGGTTTTTGACACGTCCATCAGAGGTCTAAGTACTGCCAAAACACCAAATGATTATTCTGACAATACACCAACAACAGACTCTCTAAGAGAAAGATACAGAAACCAAACAGCACATGAAATCATGATGGAATGAGGCTCCAATTGGTGGGAGGTGCTTGCCGGAATAAGCCACAAACTTCTGTACCTTTCAAATGACTAAATGCAGGTACAGTTACTTACATAATAAGGCATTAATTATACGGAAATCAAGAAGTCAGTAAATCAAATTGATGCAACTTACTTATAGATGAATCATAGGTTTCTTGAATTTCCTCCTCTTCTTCATATACTGTGTTTGCCAGGCTGTAATCTTCCTGATGACTGCAACCTGTTCTGTTGTACTTCTTCATACACAGTGTTGGGGGCTGTAATGAATTCCCAGATGATTGCAATCTATTTTGATGCATTTCTTCTTCGTCATAAACAGTGCCTGGCGGTTGTAATCTACCTGTTTGCCGTCTGTTTTGTAGGTCATCATCTTCATACACTGTATTGGGAGCTTGCAGTCTTCCAGAAGCCTGTAGTCTGTTAGGACCACCATGTAATCTACTATGTACGCTTTTAGTATGGGTAATCTGACCTCCATCTCTTCGCCACCAAATTCATCATCTACTTTGAATTCTATTATATCTTCAACATCAACCTGTATGGTAAAATTGAAAAGTTTTAAAACTAAGATAGTAATGGATACACATTATCATCAATGAATGCCTGAAATCACTAAAGAAACTAATAGAGATACCTTATGGTTAGGTTACGCTGTACTCTAAGAGCATGTAACAATTCCCACATTACAAAATATACAAAATAGCACTCCTGGGATAAGTGACAAAGTTAATCTATGATATATAAGCTTGTGACATGGATTTCACTGCACATAAGTAAGGAAACATCAAATGCGTCATAGCATAAATGGAACTTTGACAAAGAAAATACTTTTCTGAGCAGACTTGCTTTACATACAGTACATAATAAAAATACATGCACAACTTACCCCATGAGAAGAAACTTCACCAGCTAAGAGGGCCTCCTCTTCCTCTTCATCTAGATCATATTCATAATCTAAATCATCTCCTATCAGCTCCTCTTCCAATCTGCCAAATAGATATGAGAGTTTTTGTACAACCTAAAACAAAATACAGTATATCTACAAATAATAAATTAAATATATCACACATTATGAAAGTAATATGTATTTTTCTTAGGTATAAAAACCAGAGCCTTTTAAGTAGGGGTATCAGCATGAGCTGGAACTGGAAGCTGTAACTTATTAACTGGGTAATTAACTGATGTTAGGTGGTGAGTGGGGTGAGACCACACTCACTTGCTCTTATCAAGCACACTTTCCTTCTGCTTTAGGGACTGAGCAGGAAGGTTGAGGTCGGATTATGATAAAACACACTGGTGAGCATATTGTATCCAGCAAAAATAAATAACTTTCATGATAAAATTAATCATTGGGATACTCACCTATGGTTATAGTTAGCTTATGTCTTCTCGCCATTAGGTGCGATCAAAACATACAAAATAAACCAAGATAACACTTGGCTAACCTCTAGGACTGAATCCGTAATCACCACTAAGTGGCATAGGAATGTTTACATTGTCAGAATTCTTCATGACCACACGCTAGGATGTGGGAGGCTGGGTGGGTTTCCTTAATACCCAGGTAAGTATCCAAATAATTTTATCTTGAAAAATTTTCACCATTTGGAATGAATCTTACCTACTGTTAAAGTTTAGCTGAATACCACACTGAATGAGGATGGTGGGTTAGTACAGCCAGAGAAACGTTCAACCAAGCGAACTAAAACCTTTTTAATGAAGGATAAAAAGCCCCTCAACATTCCTGCCTGTTGTGCGATCCTTACTGGCCAGTACTGTCACCAGACATTGGAACCACAACAGGGTGTAAAGCCTTCGTAGCAAGCCTTGCCAGAGGATCCTCACTGGGAAAAAAGGGCTCTAACTCGTAGAGTAATAGCGACTCCTGTGCCTGAGTCACAAACCCATAACTGACAGTCCAAAACTAAAGACAACTACCACCTTCACATATGAAGGTGTGCTCCTATACACTAGTGTGTACCTTCATGCTCCCAAAATTCAACAGCGGTATTTCCTAACAACTAATGATAAGATAAAAAGCAAGGTTACTATCATATTTGGTTCAAGAGAAAGCATCCCCGCCGCAATGATTGGACTAAGGCCTTTACATCCCATGCTAAATTTGAACAATTCACAAATACTGTAATATGAGTTAACAACAGTTACATCTCCCCTGAGCTGCATGACAACCTTCTCTAGCGAAAGGTTTTAAAGGAAATAAAGACGTCCTTTTACATCAGGGCAGGTGGGTACAAAAAAAGCCTACCTGGCAGTAGTTACTGCCTAACCACCTTGTTCAAGAGTTTGCTTGAATAACTGCAGATCCAGCTTAAATTTGCACGTGCTCTTAATTCCCAATGTTAAGGACTGACGGTTTGTATGTATATCGTGTCGGAACAACTTTATCATAAAAAATGATATTTTAATGATAAAATAAGGTTTGTTCATACTTACCTGGCAGATATATATATAGCTGTATTCTCCGAAGGTCCGACAGAATTTCAAATTTCGCGGCACACGCAGTGGGGAGGTCAGGTGGTTAGTACCCATTCCCCGCCGCTGGGAGGCGGGTATCAGGAACCATTCCCATTTTCCATTCAGATTTTCATAGTGCCGTTGTCTCCTGAGGGGAGGTGGGTGGGCACTCATTTAACGAATATATATATCTGCCAGGTAAGTATGAACAAACCTTATTTTATCATTAAAATATCATTTTGTTCATGAAACTTTACCTGTCAGATATATATATAGCTGAATCGCACCATTGGAGGTGGGCAGAGACAGCATAGGATTGAGAAACAAAACAATGTAGATGATTACACATCTTGGTTCCTTACCTTTTAGCATAGCTGACTTCGTGATTACTGTCACCCAAGTCTGCGTCTGCTTTACTGGAGTTTCCAACGAGGTAGAGACCTATATGGTTGGAGAGTTCCAGATGATCTGTCAACGGGACGTGACCACTATGTGCCCAGATCGTAGCCCTCAAGAAGGAAGCAAAGAGACAAAAATAACCACCTGACCTACCAAACATCGTGACTAGTTAAAAACTAAGGAAAGGGAAGACTGCCCCACAGTCTACCCACAACCATAAAAACACAACCAAAAAATTT
This sequence comes from Macrobrachium rosenbergii, assembly GCF_040412425.1. NCBI lineage: Eukaryota > Metazoa > Arthropoda > Malacostraca > Decapoda > Palaemonidae > Macrobrachium > Macrobrachium rosenbergii. The sequence goes on along the minus strand of NC_089792.1, from coordinate 27,402,409 downwards.
TAAAAACTATTCCTAACCATACATTAAAGGATAGGATGGGTACTGCCTCCTTCTCCCAAGATCGTACCAGCCGAAACGTAAGGTCCCAATGAACAGCAAGACTCATACACTGTTCTTACGTCCTTTAGGTAATGAGAGGCTTAACACAGAATGACTTCTCCAAAAGGTGGCATTCATAATATCGCTCAGAGCCATGTTCTTTTGAAAGGCTACTGACGTTGCAACAGCCCGAACCTCATGCGCTTTAACTTTCAAAAGTTCGAAGTCACTCTCCTGACAACTCTTATGCGCTTCTTGAATGGTGGACCTCAAGAAGAAAGCCAGCGCATTCTTTGACATGGGGACGTCAGGTCTTCTCACCGAGCACCATAACCTGTCTGCAAGACCTCTCGACTCTTTAGTCTTGTTCAAGTAGAATTTTAGAGCCCTAACAGGGCAAAGCAGTCTTTCTGGTTCCTGGCCCAGAATACCCGCCAAACCTTTCAATTCAAAGGACTTGGGCCAGGGGTGAGACGGGTTCTCATTCTTGGCAAGAAAAAGACGGTTGGAGAGAACACACTGCATCGTCTCCTTTAAAACCAACTGACTTAGATATTGCATGAATCTCACTGATTCTCTTTGCAGTAGCGAAGAGCCACTAAAAATAAAGTCTTCTTTGTTAAGTTCCTCAAAGAAGCAGCATGAAGGGGTTCAAAGGGCTTTGCATCAGGAACTTAAGAACCACGTCCAAGTTCCAAGATGGAACCAAAAACTGAGGCACCTTAGTCGTCTCGAAACGACCTAATGAGGTCATGGAGGTCCGTATTGTTGGCGATATCTAATCCTCTGTGTCGAAAAAGACAAAATGACAACATACTCTTATACCCCTTAATAGTAGAGACTGCCAGCTTCGGAACTTCCCTAAGGAAAAAGAAGGAAGTCTGCAATCTGGCTCACAGTGGTCGAGGAAGAGGAATCCCTCTGCGAGTACACCACTGTCTAAATACGCCCACTTCGATTGATAAACTGCGATCGAGATGTTCTCCTGGCTCTCGCGATCGCTCTTGCCACCTGCTTGAAAAAACCTCTCGCTCTCGCCAGCATTTCGATAGTCTGAACGCAGTCAGACCGAGAGCGGAGAGGTTTTGATGGTATCGTTCGAAGTGGGGCTGTCTGAGTAGATCTGGACGAAGAGGTAACACCCTTGGAAAGTCTACCAGCAGCGACATTACCTCCGGAAACCACTCCTTGTAAGGCCACACGGAGCGATCAGAGTCATCCTCGTATCTTGCGACGACGCTAACTTCCTGACCACTTCTCCCAGGATCTTGAAGGGAGGGGAAAGCGTAAAGGTCCAGACGAGACCAGTCCCAAAGAAGGGCGTCTATTGACACTGCTCCTGGATCCAGGACAGGAGAGCAGTAAAGCGGAAGCCTGTTGTTCTTTGACGTTGCAAACAGGTCCACTAAGGGACGACCCCATAAACCCCAAGACAGTTTTTGGCACACCTCCTGGTTCAGAGTCCACTCTGTCGGGAGCAGTTGATGACGACGACTTAGCAGGTCCGCTCTCACGTTCTGAACGCCTGCTACAAACCTCGTCAAGATCGTAACGTTCCTGGAACTCGCCCACAACAGGATCTCTTTCGCAAGAACGAACAGGGAACAGAATGAGTGCCTCCCTGTTTTTTCAGGTAAGATAGAGCAGTGGTATTGTCCGCGTTCACCTGGACTGTGCGATCGGACACTTGATCTTGGAAGAATCGAAGGGCCAGAAAAATCGCCCCTAATTCCTTCATATTGATATGCCAGGCCACCTGTTCCCCTCTCCAGATGCCTGACACTTCTCTCTTGCCCAGTGTTGCTCCCCACCCCGACATTGACGCGTCGGAGAACAACACTAGGTCGGGTTCGAAGGCTGAGAGACACGCCCTCTGAAAGCCTCGAGGATCCAACCACCACCTGAGATGCTCCTTCACTTGAGGAAAGTTTGAGAGACAACTCGAGATTTTCCTTGTCTTCCCAGTTGTCTTGCAGGAAGAACTGAAGAGGCCTGAGATGTAGTCTCCTAGGAAAACAAACTTTTCCAGTGAGGAAATGGTCCCCAGCAGACTCATCCACTCCCTCACCGAACAGGTTTCTTTCCCTAGGAAGGCCAGGACTTTTCAGTAGCACAGCTGTTGACGTTCGGGGACGGAAAAGCCCGAAAAAGCCACTGAGTCCATCTGAATCCCCAGATACACGATGGACTGCGTTGGGTCAGGTGTGACTTTTCAAGTTGACCAGCAGGCCGAGTTCCTTCGTCAGGTTTAAAGTTGCTTGAAGATCCTCCAGACACCTCTCCTCGATGACGTTTTTCGAATCAGCCAGTCGCCCAAGTAAGAGCGACACACGACGCCTGCCAGATGCAGCCACCTTGCTACATTCCGCATGATGACGGTGAAAATCATGGGAGCTGTGGACAGGCCAAAGCAAAGAGCTCTGAATTGATACACCTTTCCCTCAAGACGAACCTCAGGAACTTCCTTGACTGAGGATGTATCGGGCACGTGGAAGCACGCGTCTTGAAGGTCGAGGATACCATCCAATCCCCAGGTCTTAAGGCTCCTAGAACAGACTGCGCCGTTTCCATCTTGAAAGTTTCTTTCGCGACAAATGGTTCAGGCTGCTGACATCCAGCACAGGTCTCCAACTTCCCGACAAGTTTCGGGACCAGGAACAGCCTGTTGTAGAAGCCCGGGGAATTCAGGTCTAAGACCTGTTCTATTGCTCTCTTGACGAGCATTTGCCTCAGCAGGTCGTATAGGATCTCTTGTTTTCCTGGACCGTACGACGGAGAGAGGTCCAAGGGAAAAGGCTTAAGGGAGGGGAGAAAGGAAAGGGATCTTGTATCCTTTTCTCTAAAACCGAAAGGGACCAACTGTCTGCCCCTCTCACTTTCCAGACTTCGAAAACGCAAGAAGCCTGGCACCCACCGGTATCTGGAGGAGAATCACATCACTTCTTGCCCCTACCTCTAGCAAGGGCTTTACCTCTCGAGAGGTTCTTTCCTCGAGAAGAAGGCTTCGAGGATGCTCCGCTTTAAAAGGGCTTCTTCATCTTGGGAGAAAGTTGCCGGGTTTGACGTCGTCGAGGTCACAGGAACCGCAGGGGCGCCGATGACTGAGCCAACAGGTCCTGTGTGGTCTTCTCTTGCAAGCTTGCAGCGATGTCCTTACCAACGATTAATTTTTGGGGAAAAGATGATTGGAAAGGGGAGCAAACAACAGTTCTCCTTTCTGTGCCAAGGAGACGGACTCAGAGCGAAGCCGCAGAATAGAGACCTCTTCTTGAGCACTCCAGTCGCAAAGTGCGAGGCCAATTCGTCAGAACCATCTCGGACCGCCTTGTCCATACAAGACAAGACGCTCAAAAGGTCCGACAAGGAGATCGAGTCCTGACTCCGAGACTTAATGTCCAAAGCTCCAAGACACCAGTCAAGGAAGTTGAAGACTTCTAACGTCTTGAAAAGGCCCTTCAAAAGATGGTCCATCTCCGTAAGAGTCCAGGGAATCTTGGCCGTCGACAGATGAGCCCTCCTACTCGAATCAACAAGAGGCGAAGTCTCCCTTAGATGAGGAAGGAAGACGTAAGCCTAAGTCTTCTCCGGTCTCATACCACATCGCCGCTTTTCCCGAGAGTCTTGAAGGGGGAAGAAAGAAGACTTTCCTTGAGCCTTCCTGGAGTCCATCCACAAATGGACTTTCTTGAAGGCCCGCTTAGTGGAGAGCGATTTAGTCATTTTCAGGAATCCCGGAGCTTTTCTAGACTTAGAAGAAGTCAGTTGAGAAGGAGGGGAGAGAGGAACTGCCGGCAGAAACTTGTCAGGAAACAATTCCTTCAACAACTTGACGAGGATCTGGTAGTCCGACGACGAGGACTGATCCTTCAACTCATCTTCAGACTCCGAGACCCTGAGTCTATCTCCAACATCGGGCGGGGAAGAGCAGAGAGAAGTTGGAGAGGAAACACGCCGCAGGGACCTCTGCTTGGAAGAGGAACTGGCGTGCAAAGCAGCTGGAGAACCAGGAACCACACGAGAGCCGACAGCAACGGCAGGTGGAGCGTCTTGAAGGGAGTCAAAAACGTCCATCGGGCGCCACGTCTGGCAGCATGGCGTGCTTCTGAGCGCCCAATCCAGCCGGGCGTCACGTCTGGCAGCATGACGAACGTCATAAGCCTGGCGAAAGCGTCATCAACAAAATGGAGAACATGACGTCACAAAAGAACGAGAAGGGAGGGAGGACGTCCTGGGGTGACGTCAAGACGATCCTCCCCAACACCCTCTGGGGACGAGTCTAGGGTTCCTTCCACGACGAGCAGCAGGCGAAGCAGACGAAGGTGACGAACGAGGAGCAGGAGAAGGAGACCGCCTAGATCTCTTCACTGGAAGTCTAACATCCTTCCGACGAGGACGGGACCTGGACTCTCTCTGCAATGAACGAGGAGAGTTGCTGCTGCATGGAGGCAATAAGGGTCCTCGTTGGTGACGCCTCTCTCTCTGGAGAATCACGGAACCTAGAGGCAGAAGGACGAGGGGGGGCGTCCTAATCCTCTTCTCTTGAGGAGGGAGAGCTCTCTGAGGCGCTCAAAAACGTCTTCTTGGGATGACGTCCGGTACTTCTTTTTGGGGAACGCATCCACAAACTCTGGCGAGGAGCACAGAGTAGAGAGAGAGGACGTGAAGCGTCCTCCTCCTAAAGCTTCTCTTAAGAGGGCGAGAGTCTATCTGACGGTTCCAACCCCTGCCAGGGGAGGACGTGTCAGAAGACGAGAAGCAGTCCTTCAGGACCCGAACACGAGATCGAGCCTGGGCAGCCTGGGAAACGTCTTCAGGACCTGCCGAAGGGACGCCAGACCGGTGGGGGTTCCCCGTCACCCTCCTTCGGCTTTCGACATGCTCTCTCCCTGAGTCCTGGGAGTCCAGCAGAGGTCCAGGCCTAGAGGCATGATGGGGCCGGTCTGACGCCCCCTCCACTGCACTGGGGGCACTAGTCACTTCACAACACTTATCTTGGAGAGCTGACACCTTAGATTCTAATGCACGAATCGATTCCATCATGGCGGAAAGCATATTAGTCTCCACTGGCACGATCTCAGGGGCTGGAGACAAAACCACAGGGTTAGGATCTAAAGGTACAGGGGAGTTAGGGCCGACATCAACACTTCCGCAAAGAGAAGCACTCCTGGAGGAAGACCTCCTCAGTCGATCACGCTCCAACTTCCTCACATATTTATCATACGCTCTCCATTCATTTTCAGACAAAGAAGCACATTCATCACACCTATCATTCAACATGCATATATGCTTCCTACAGTTAGAACAAATAGTGTGAGGGTCAACCGCAGCATTTCGGCAACCTCACCTTACATTCAGACATCACACACGCACGGTAACTAGCAGAGCTAGACCCAGACATAATGATAATCTAAATCAAAACCCAAAGAAAAGTCAAAAAAGCGTATGCCGATCTACCGATCCAAAGTCAAAATACCAAAAAGACAATGAGATACTCAGTAATCTAGGTCAAAAAAGCAAATCCTATGACGGAGGTGCAGACAACAGTTGTTGACAACACCGGCGACAGAGAAAATCTGAATGGAAAATGGGAATGGTTCCTGATACCCGCCTCCCAGCGGCGGGAAATGGTACTAACCACCTGACCGGCCACTGCGTGTGCAACAACGTTTGAAATTTGAAATTTGTCGGACCTTCGGAGAATACAGCTATATATATATCTGACGGGTAAGTTTCATGAACAAATATCATTTTTATATAAGTAACTTACCCAGTAATTACTTAGCTGACTCCACACTGAAAGGAGGTGGGGAATCGTGGACAGTAAAATGATATTTTAATGATAAAATAAGGTTTGTTCATACTTACCTGGCAGATATATATATAGCTGTATTTCTCCGAAATCCGACAGAATTTCAAAACTCGCGGCACACGCAGTGTGGCCAGGTGGTTAGTACTCATTCCCGCTGCTGGGAGGTGGGAATCGGGAACCATTCCCATTTTCTATTCAGATTTTCTAGTGCCACTGTCTCAAGGGGGAGGCGGTGGAGGGCACTAAAGTATATATATCTGCCAGGTAAGTATGAACAAACCTTATTTTATCATTAAAATATCATTTTGTTCATGACACTTACCTGCCAGATATATATATAGCTGAATCCCACCGAGGAGGTGGGAAGAGACAGAATAGGATTTAGGAAACAAATAAATGTAGGCGAATGACGCCTTGGTTCCTTACCTGTTAGCATAGCTGACTTCGAGGTTATCTGTCACCCAAGCCTGCTTCTGCTTATCCAGAGTCTCCAGCAAGGTAGGGACCTATAAAGCTGGAGAGATCCAGATGACCTGTCCAAGGGGGCGTGACCACAATAGGACTAGATCATGTTACCATACAGAGAGGGAGAAGGAGCAACGACCAACCACCTGACCGCCCTATCTAAGGTAAAAACCTAGCATAGGCTAAAAATTGGGATGTCCACCTCAATGGCCACCCAACAACCAGAAATAAACAACAACAAGATTAAAAATACTACCTAACCCCTAAAGGATAGGATGAGTATTGCCTTCTTCTCCCAACATTGTGTCTGCGGAAACGTATGGTCCCAGCAAAGAGCAGTCTTCAAATGTCGTCTTCACATCCCGCAAGTAATGCGGTTTAACACTGAATTACTTCTCCAGAAGGTAGCACCAAGAATATCATTCAGAGACATATTCTTTTGAAAGCCATCGAAGTCGCGATAGCTCTAACTTCATGAGCTTTTACTTTCAGAAGTCTCATGTCACCTTCTAGGCAGGAGGAATGAGCCTCTCGAATAGTACTTCTTAAAAAGAATGCTAAGGCATTCTTGGACATGGGAAGATCAGGTCTCTTCACCGAACACCACAGATTGTCCGATGAGCCTCTAGTTTTCTTGGTCTTGGCTAAGTAGAACTTAAGAGCCCTGACAGGACACAAGACTCTTTCTGACTCTTGCCCAAGTATTTCCGTCAAACCTTTGATTTCAAAAGATTTGGGCCAAGGGTTTGAAGGATTTTCGTTCTTGGCTAAGAACAAAGGATTTAGGGAGCATACAGCATTAGGACCCCTAAAGCCAATATGTTTGCTAATAGCCTGCACTTCACTAATCCTCTTAGCTGTCGCCAGAGCCGTTAGGAAGACAGCTTTCCTCGTCACGTTCTTGAGGGAAGCCGAAGACAGAGGTTCAAAAGTACTAGACATAAGAAACTTCAGGACAACATCCAGATTCCAAGAAGGTGTCCTGAGTTGAGGAATTTTGACAGTCTCGAAGGATCTCAGTAGATCGTGAAGATCCTTGTTATCGCACAAGTTCAGGCCTCTGTGCCTAAAAACTGCCGATAACATACTTCCTATAACCCTTAATAGTTGAGACTGCCAGTTTATTCTTATGCCTAAGATAAAAAGGAAGTCAGCTATTTGTGGTACAGAGGTCGTGGTCGAGGAAACTCCTTTACTCCTGCACCATCTTCTAAAAACAGACCACTTGTACTGGTAGACGTGATTCGAAGAAGGTCTCCTGGCATTGGCGATGGCCTTTGCCACAGCTCTCGAAAAGCCTCTTGCTCTGGCCAACTTTGAGATAGTCTGAACGCAGTCAGACTCAGAGCGGAGAGGTTTTTGTGGAACCTTCGAAATGCGGCTGCTTGAGAAGGTCCACCCTCAATGGAAGCGTTCTTGAAAGTCCACTAGGAAGGACAGGGTCTCTGGGAACCAATCCGCTGCTGGCCAGAAGGGGGCTATTAGAGTCATCCTTGCTCCTTCTGATGTTGCAAACTTTCTTATCACTTCTCCCAGGATCTTGAAGGGAGGAAAGCGTAAAGGTTGAGGCCTTTCCAGTCCCAGGAGGGCGTCTATGGCTAACGCTCCTGGGTCTAGGACAGGAGAGCAATAAAGGGGGAGTCTTGTCGTCCTGGACGTGGCAAAGAGGTCCACTAGAGGACGTCCCCAAATTCTCCACAACTCTAAACATACCTCCTGTGAAGAGTCCACTCGGTCGGTAGCAGCTGATTTTGCCGACTGAGAAGGTCTGCTCGATATTCTCCACTCCCGCAATGAACCTCGTGAGAATAGTGACCCTTCGAGCATGAGTCCAGAGCAGGATCTCCTCGCAAGGATGAACAGGGAAACGAGGATCGAGTACCCCTGTTTTTTGAGGTACGCTAGAGCTGTGGTATTGTCCGAATTGACTTGGACAATTCTGCCTGCAACTTGGGCTTCAAGAATTGAAGAGCCAGAAAGATAGCACCCAATTCTTTGAGATTTATGTGCCAGGACACCTGTTCCCCTCTCCAGGTGCCTGACACTTCCTCCCCCTCCTAGTGTTGCTCCCCATCCTTCCCTGGACGCGCCGGAAAACAACACTCAGGTCGGGGCTCTGAAGGCTAAGAGAAACCCCTTCTGCAAGCTTTCAAGGGGTCGAACCACCACTTCAGATGATCCTTGACAAAAGGAGATATCTTCAAAATCTCTTCCAGATTCTCCTTTTCCTCCAGTTCTCCACCAAGAAAAACTGGAGTGGTCTGAGATGGAGCCTCCCAGGGAAACAAACTTCTCCAGCGAGGAAATGGTCCCCAGCAAACTCATCCATTCCCTCACCGAGCATGTTTCTTTCCCTAGAAAGGACGAAACTTTTGCTTAAGCAAAGCCGCTGCCGTTCCTCGGGATGGAAAAGCTCGAAAAGCCACTGAATCCATCTGAATCCCCAGATAGACGATGGACTGCGTCGGGATCAGATGGGACTTTTCTTGGTTCACAAGAAGTCCCAGGGACTTTGTCAAATTCAGCGTGAAAGTCAGGTCCTCCAGACACTTCTCCCGAGAAGAGGCTCGGATGAGCCAGTCGTCCAGGTAGAATGACACACTTAACACCCGCCAGGTGAAGCCACCGCAACATTTTTCATGATCACCGTGAAGATCATGGGAGCGTGCACAAACCAAAGCAGAGAGCTCTGAACTGGAAGACTCGTCCCCCCAGCACAAATCTCAGGTACTTCCTTGATTGAGGATGAATGGGAACATGGAAGTACGCATCCTGTAAGTCCAGAGAGACCATCCAGTCCCCTGGTCTTAAAGCCCCTAGAACCGACTGGGGCGTTTCCATCTTGAATCTGTCCTTCGAAATAAAACGATTCAAGACGCTTACATCTAGGACCGGTCTCCACTCTCCCGACTGTTTCGGGACTAAGAAAAGCCTGTTGTAGAACCCCGAGAATCCAACTTCAGAACTTGTTCCACGGCTCTCTTCTCTAACAACTGCTCCAGGAGGTCCAAAAGAATCTGTTGCTTCTCTCGGTGGTAAGACGGCGACAGATCCCTGGGCGACGTGCAAAGGGGTGGAAACATGAGAAAGGGGGATCTTGTAACCTTTCTCTATGACAGTTAGTGACCATCGTCCGCCCCTTTTGTTCTCCAGGCTCCCGCAAAATAAAATAGCCTGGCTCCTACAGGTGTCTGGAGGTGAAAGAAGTCACTTTTTTCCCCTAGGTTTAGAGGGGCGCTCCTCTGGTGAAACCTCTTCCTCAAGGGAGACGATCTAGAGGAAGAAGTTCCTCCACGAAAGGGCTTCTTCTTCCTGGAGGACAAAACTGAAGCAGAAGAAGAAGAAGAAGGAGCTGGAGGACGTCTAGAAGAATGAGCCAACAGATCTTGCGTGGCCTTCTCCTTAAGACTTAGGCGAAGAAATGTCCCGAATCAAGGACTGGGGGAACAGATGGTTGGACAAAGGAGCGAACAATAATTCTGCCCTTTGTGAAGGAGAGACAGACTTAGCAGTGAAGTCGCAAAACAAGGCCCTCTTCTTTAAGAGGCCCGTACCAAAGTGAGACGCCAGTTCTTCAGATCCATCCCTAACTGCTTTGTCCATACAGTTAAGGACACTAGAGAGCTCCCCAAGGAAATAGAGTCCAATCGGAGCTCCTAAGCTTAAGATCTAAGGCTCCCAAGCACCAATCCAAAAATTAAACACCTCCATGGTGTGGAAGAGACCTTTGAGATGATGGTCAGTCTCTGACAAGGTCCAAGAAACCTTAGCAGTAGGCAGATGAGACCTTCTGGAAGCGTCGACAAGACTGGTAAAATCCTTGAGAAGAGGAAGGAACTCTAGGGCTGAGATCTTCTCCGTCTCATACCACATACCAGCCTTGCCTGAAAGCTTAGACGGAGGCACAGCTGCAAAGAGGTCTTGCCATGGGACTTCCGTTCCTCCATCCACACGTTGACTTTCTTGAAAGCCCTCTTGGTCGCCAACGAAGAAGTCATCTTCAAAAACCCCGGCGCTCTCCTAGCTTTGGAAGAAGCTAGCTGAGAAGGAGGAGAGAGAGGAGCCGAAGGTTTAAACTTGTCCCCGAACAAGTCTTTAAGCAAGCCGGTTAAAACTTGATAATCAGAAGAAGAGGAAGCAGACGAGAGCTCGACTTCAGCAGGATCCGAATCGGCAGACACCTCTCCCGCGACAGCCGGAGAAGCAACCGAGTCACCCAACACTTTAGGGGAACGAAGGCCTTGAGGTCCAATACGAAGAAGGGATCTTCTTTTCTCAGATGAAACGGAATGCTCCGTAACGCCCTGAAGAGCAACCGGCGAACGCCCTGAGGAGCGCCCTGAAGAGCGTCGTCACAGACGCCACGCCCAAAAACCGGAAGAGCGTCCTGTACAGCAGTCCTGAAGCCCTGGAAGAGCGCACATGGGAAGCCACGGGAAGAAGCTCGCGAAGGCGTCCTGTTGACGAGCGCCACGACGAGGAGCAAGAGAGCTAACAGGCGACAAGGCGACGACACAGGAGAAGGAGACGACGAAAGCGGAGCAGGAGAAGGAGACTTCCTTGATCTCTTGACAGGCAAAGTCAAGACCTTGCGACGACGAGGAGCAGAGTCCTTCTCTGCAATAAGAGAAGACAACTGTCGCTGCATCTCCAACAAAATCTTCTTAGAAGGAGAAGAATCATGTCTGGGAGGAGAGACAATCCTATGGGAAGACGATGGGCGAGGGACGCTCTTCTTCTTCCTCACAGGAGCAAGAAAAGTTCTCTCCTTAGAGCGGCTGGGGCGCTCCAAACATCCTCATCAGAGACGAAATCCTAGTCCTCTTCTGCGGTGGAAAAGCTTCAAAATAACTAGCAGACGAAGAAGACTGACGAAGCGTCCTCTTGAACACAGCTCCTCTTGAGAGGACGAGAGTCCTTCACGAGAATTTCACCCCTTGCGCGGGAGGACGCCTCGGAGGACTTAAAAGCAGTCCTGAGAATGCGCACCAAGCACGATCTCTGGCAGCCTGGGAAGCGACAACAGGGCCTGCCGAAGGGACGCCAGATCGGTGGGAAGCCCCCGTAACCTTCTTGCGGCTTTCGACATGCCTTCTCCCTGAGTCCTGGGAGTCTGACAGAGGTCCAGGCCTAGAAGCATTATGGGGCCGATCTGACGCTCCACAACACTGGGGAGCACTACACTTCACAGCACTTTGGAGAGATGTCACTTTGTTCTCGAGCGCACGGATAGAACTCATGATCTGCGCCAGGCCGAACCCTCCACAGACAAAATATCAGGGCCCAAGGCAAAACCACAGGGACAGGTGCAACATCAACTACGTTAGGGATTATCAGGAGAGGAAATAACCTGACTCTTGCACACACTCCTGGAGGAAGACCTCCTAACCCTGTCACGCTCCAACTTGCGAACATACGAATCGTAAGACTTCCAGCTCGCATCCGATAAAGGTTTACACTCCTTACATCGATCATCTATAAGACAAACATGCCCCTACACCTCAAACAAACTGAGTGAGGGTCTACCGAAGCTTTGGGTAGCCTCACCTTACAATCACTCATACAACATACACGGAAACTAGCAGAACTAGAACCAGACATAGTTAAAAGAGGTCATAAGCAAAATCCACAACAGTCCAGAAAAAGCGTGTGCCAATCCACAGTCCAAGAATCAAAACCAAAAGTCAAGAGAATACTTAAGTGGGGAATAAGCAAGTTAACGAAACCAGAGGCGGAGGTACTGTAAACAGATGTTAACAGTACCGCGACAGAGAAAATCTGAATAGAAAATGGAATGGTTCCCGATTCCCGCCTCCCAGCGGCGGAATGAGTACTAACCACCTGGCCACACTGCGTGTGCCTGCGAGTTTTGAAATTCTGTCGGATTTCGGAGAAATACAGCTATATATATATCTGGCAGGTAAGTGTCATGAACAAAATAACAAGTTACATATGAAAGTTAATGACCTAAACAAGGATAACATTGAAACAATGTTTCTTGTTTCCTTACCTGGTGAGAGCTGCTCAGATAATTACTGCCTAAGGTTGGCGCTCATCTCGACCTGTAGAGACGTGACGGTATAGTCACAGTCGTCTCTAAGTGGATATTCTGCAGCGAAGGAGTGCTCCGATGGCCGACAAAACATACAACAGGAACTTTGTGAAGAAGGAGAATACCAAAGGTTAACAAAGCTCAAATCATTCCACCTGCCTGGGGCACAGTACCAAAAACAACAAAAAACTAGTACAGGCAGTCCTCAGTTATCGGCGGTTTTCCATTCTGGGGGTGTGATGATAACCGAAAATCGGCAATTTCCAGAGCTTTTTCGGCGATTTTCGGGGGCTCCGATTTTCGGTTATCGACGCCTCTGTTAGGTATGCATTGGCGCCAATACCCAATTGTTGGCGCCGATAAGCGGAAGTCGCCGCCAAATAGACAAGCACTGTAAAACCGGATCGCCATTAACCGAGCCCGCTGTTAACCGGGGACTGCCTGTAATAGAATCACCTACACTATAAAAATTAACATGACCACTACCCAACACTAAAAAACTGGTGGGCACTCCACTGTTGTACCCTACAGGCTTCCCCAGAACTCGACACTACGAACAAAGCGAAGAGCTAAACACGTAGGAAAGGGTACTTCCTACACTTCCTCACCCGTCACTACGCCACCCACGGACATCGGTCCTAGGGTACTGCAGTTCTCATAAATAGTTTCCACATCCTGCACATAGTGCATTGTAAACACCGACTTGCTTCTCCAATACGTTGCTTGAAGAATGGAGGGTAAGGAAAGACTGTGCTTGAAAGCTACAGATGTACCAACTGCCCTAACCTCATGAGCTTTCACTTTCACGATTTTCAAATCATTTTCTTCCACTTGGGAGTGAGATTCGATAATAAGGTTCCTCCAATAGAAAGAAATAGCATTCTTAGATAAGGGTCTAGAGGGATTTTTGACTGAGCACCGTAAATTACAAAACCGTCCTCTAATTTTCTCGGTTCGGTGCAGGTAGTACCTGAGGGCTCTCACTGGGCAAAGCACTCTTTCTTCCTCTTCCATGCCTAAAATATCAGAGGCTCTTAATTGTGAAGGAACGAGACTAAGGGTGTGAAGGGTTCTCGCTCTTCGCCAAAAAGCTTAATAGGAAGGAACAGACTGAGTCTCCGTTCGAAAAACCGACTCTTCTGTCAATCACTTGAATTTCACTTACGCTCTTCGCAGTGGCCAGTGCTACTAGGAAAATAGTCTTCTTAGTTAAATCCCACAGAGAAGAAGAGCGCATGGGTTCAAAGCGGTCACTTGATAACCACTTAAGTACCACATCTAGATTCCAAGTGAAATTCTCCTCCCTTCTAGATCTGGTGGTGTTGAGACTTAATTAGGTCTAAAATATCCTAATTAGCAGAAATGTTGAGGCCTCTGTGACAGAAAACAGAGCTGAGCATTGCTCTGTAGCCTTTTATGGTGGCAGAAGATCTCCCTAGAGAGATCAACAAAAGAAGAAAATCAGCTATTTGAGGAATAGATGTCTGAGAAGACAAAACTCTAGTTTCTTCTGCACCAGGTCCTAAAAACCTTCCATTTTGCCTGGTAGAGCTTGTTGGAAGAGGCACGTCTACATTTGGCAATGACCTCCACTTCCGATCGCGAAAAATCTTTCACTTGGACAAGTCTAATGATAGTCAAAAGTCTGTCAGGGTCAGAGTGGACAGGCCCTGATGGAAAATCCTGCAGTGCAGTTGTCTAAGACGACTTGGAGTAGCAGGGAGGAGCCTTGGAAAGTCTACGAGGAGATCCAGAAGGTCTGGGAACCAATCCTTCTGTGGCCAAAAGGGGGCCACCAGAGTCATCCTTGCACTGCTGTGAGTGGAATTTCTTGAGAACTTCCCTTATCATTCCAAAGGGTGGAAAAGCACAAAGGTTCAGATTCGACCAATCTTGAATCGTCACATCTGTTGCCCACGCGAGAGGGTCTGGAACACGGGAGCAGAACAGAGGTAAGCGGTGATTTAGAGACGTTGCAAATAAGTCCAGGGTCAGTAGTCCAGCAGCGTCCGAAGGCTGACTACTCATCATGAAAGACGAAGCAAGGGGCGAAGGAGTTGCAGGTGAGAAGAACTCGGAGAAATTCCGAAGTAAAAACCTCAGAAGTGACGCATAAGGAGTCGCTGGAGAATCTTGATCTAAATCATCTTCTTCAGACAAAACTGGAGACAAGGGGCATCTGATGGAGGTGCCTTGGCAGTGGATTGTCTGTGAAGAAGTTGTAGAATGTTATCCAACTTGCGCTGAAGCAGAGCTAAAGCTGGATCCAAATTTGAAGTGGACTGACAATTCGTCGCTGAACTAGACGAAGCTGGCGCTTGAAGCTTAGAAGCCGACATCAAAACACTGGTTAGTTCCCCCAAAGCACTGGCAGCAGGCGGAGGAGTTGATGCACTACAATGAGTCAGAGCTCTAACGCAAGCGTCAGCGTCTGGGAAATCAGGCGTTACAGGGCACTCGGGCGCTTCGGGAAACTTAGATGAATCAGGGTGATTAATTGAAGGTAGGCGTTCAGGTAATATACGGCAATCAGCCGCTACTGGGCAATCGCTCGAATCATGGCACTTCGAATCAGAAAGACGCTTCTAGATGAAGAAGAGTGACTCAAAGCTCATTCCTGACATCCCTGCAAGAGGGTTGAGGACTAAGAGGAGGCTCCCTCAACCTTTTGCTGGAAAGTCGAGGAGCTAGATCGTTGGAAGAAGAACGCCTCTTCAAGGGATGAGACTCGTTGGGAAAACGCCACTGACGCCTACAGTACAGCGATGAATCTCTCGAACTAGACGAGAGCTAATGCACGCCCGAGACGCCTTTCCAACGACTGTCTCTTGACGCAACCTGGGATGCAATAGGTTGGTCCGAGGGGGAGACTGATCATGGGCAGACTCCACTGACCCCCCTTGGGCTAATGGTATGCCTCCTCCCTGGTTCAGGGCAGTATGACAGTGACCGATGCCTTGGAGAATCAGAGGGACGAACAGCCACCTCCTCCACTAACACTTCACTTTCACTTTTCTTGTCAAACTTATCCACAAGGACATCCATCGATGCTCCCAATTGGGCCAATATACCTACCACCATATTAATTCTCTGTTCGAATTTATTTTCCATGCTAGAGAAGCGATCGGGCTCGGAAGTGTGAAAATCAGAAGCAGGGGTAGCTGGTCTAGGAGTATCTACTGACACAGGGGAGACAGGAACAACAGGAGGAGATACAGCAGGAATAACTACATCATTAGATTTAGGAGTCGTCTGACTAGCTGTAATTTCTCATTGGCTTTAGCAGCTGCCTTCCTCTTGTGATCTCTCTCTAATTTATTCAAATGAGAAGTCAAAGTCTTCCATTTACATTTGTCCCAATCCCTGCATTCATCACATGTCAAATCAATGGTACAAACTTCCCCTCTGCAATTTGTGCACAGGGTATGAGAGTTATAGGTAACTTTTGTCAACCGGGTATTATTGCAATACTGGAAACCAGAAGAGCCAGTGTCCGACTTACTAACAAGCTAAAACGTCATAATCAGTAACAAAAACCAATCAAGAAAAAACAATGCCGAAAAGCTACCATACAAAGAATATTTCACTGGATGAGAAAAAAACAAAAAATACAATTGTCAAAACCAAGTTGCTAAGTCACACGATATGTGAACGATACCAATGGCAGAAACAAATTGGCTTAGTTGTCCCTCTCTCTTACTCCGAAAGTGGGTGGGATCTTGTCACCTACATAAAAACAAAAGATTGCTACCGTGAATTTCAAAATTTAAGCTGCTATTCAAGTAGAAACTCTTAGCTAAGTAATTACTGGGCAAGTTACTTTTATAAAAACAATTATTCACTCGATCACGGACTCCCTCGGCAAGCGTGGACCACGGCAGCCCCACCGAAACCCTGGGTTGTTCCTTTTTCGGACCCCAGAAGGATTCGAGGCGCGAAGGACGATCCACAGACAAGGCCATGGTCCCACTCCAGGTGCAAAGGATGATCGACAGACGAGGCTGTGGTCCCTTCCCCAAGATCGTCGTGCTGACAAATCAGCGCAATGACCTCTGCATCTCAGGGGTGTCCACATACTAGGGGAGAGGAACCTCGCGCCCTTTCAGGGTGCAGTCCTCCCGATTTGCTCTATGGGCAGGAGGGAGAACCTCAGCAGACCCCTTGGATCCTTCCTGCACTCACGTGGGCATACGACCTAATCGATCCAAGAACCGAGCCAGGAATGTACGCCTTTTTAGTTGAACACTGGTGAGAGGACTCTCCAGAGTTCCTCCTATCTGACTCACACCTCCCAGGGAAACCTAAGGAGGTTGAGAGGACAGATGAGGAGGATTGGACACCCCGCCAGGCCTGCTGGCAGAACCAGCAGGAGGGGGAGGCAGAGAGCAGTAATCAACAGGCGGTTATGAAGGCAACCCGGGTCCAGGAGTCCTTTCGCCTCAATGAAGCATTGTCCCGAGGAGAGCGCAGTGGTTCGCACAGGTGTACAGGGACTCTCTCCCTCTCTCTCCCCAGATGCTCGGACCTGAGAGACCTAAGCACCAGCCTGGGAACCTGGCTTGGCACCGGAAGAAGTGCCAGCAGGCAAAGCCAAGACACCCGCATGTCTTGGGTCTTTCTCTCATCCTGTGCCCGAATCAGTACGGTGAGCTGACTCTCCGACACCAGTTTGGGATAGCCGAGTCTCCTCAGAGACCTGGGTATTTGGAGTGGCTCGCGGACGAGCATCCAACACAATGCCAGCCTTCGAAGACGACTTCTCAGGACCGGCAACGGGTGTGCAAACCAAGGTCTGCACACCTGCCTCCCGAAACGCTAGACCTAGGGGTGAGAGATACGGTTCCCAGGCCCGAAGGTTGGGAAGAGCCAACGAGAGATCCCACCGCTTCCCCTGTGGAGGGAGGCAATCCCTTAGAAGTCCCAGGACAGGATTTCTTAGGGGGGAGAGACAGCCTTCCCAACCAGGAGGGAGCAGATGTCACAGGAGCAGCCAGGGTGGTGGGAACAACCTGGACAGCAGGAACACCGTCTATAGGAGCGGCGAAAGGGGCAGCGGGGCAGCCAGGGAAGACAGGAGCAGCAACTGGGGTGACCGGGACAGCCGGAGCAGGTGGAGCAGTCAGGCCAGCTGGGGAGCCATGGATGCCAGGAGCAGTGACTGGGGCGACTGAGATAGGGCTCAGGGCAGGTGGAGCAACCAGGACAGCCTGGGAGCCAGTGAAGCCAGGAGCAGCAGAGGTGGGAACCATCAAATGGCGCACGGTGGAGGTCACCATCATCGAAGGTCCAGCCTGGGACAGAGGGGCCACGGTGAAGCCTGGAGGCAGAGCCACTGCATGCTGGGATGCCAGCACTGCGGTCACCTGGGTCCCCAGGTGAGACGAGACAGTTACCGGCATCTTGGCGAAGGCTGTCATTATCACACCAGGTGTGACAAGAGACCCTGCAATGGTGGCGTGCCTGACATATCCAGGGAGTGCCAGGCTGCTTCTACATCAGTCGCCTGCTCAGCATGGAGAGCAACCGCCATGAAGAAAAAGTCGGGTTAGTGGAGACGAAGGGTTAGCCACCAAGAGAGTTGTCGGGGCGTATAACCCTCAGACGACACCTTGGAAGGTTTCCTCCAGTACTGTTTCCTCCCTTCAAACTTTGCCCACTGCTCAGGCGACCAGGCGCACAACTCAATGCAGGTAGAACTTTGGGTTTACACATGCCCCTGCAAGAGGAGCAAAGGGCCTGCGGATCAACATCAACATTCAAATGGAAGCTACTACACTTCTTTCTGCCAACCCCAGGACACACACTGGGGGAAGGAGAGCTTACGAGGCTTACTTTCATGAACTTGCATACTTCGAACACACAAATAACGAAATATACAAGGAAAAAGAAAGATCCCACTGGAAAAACAGCTCAACAACAGTCAGGTCAGAGAGAGAAGAACACACGTCTGCACCACATGATGGCCGAAAGCAAATTTGAATGTTTACATCTGGGCAGGTGGGACTCCTGCCTACCCGACGGTAGTTAACTACCTAACCACCTTGTTTGAAAGCTCAACTGCTGTTTCCAGCTGCGTTGTAAGTAATTCCTAATGTAAAGGACCAGTGGTTTGTATATCATGTAGGAACAAGCAAAATTACAGTCAACAGCCAAGTGCTGGGACCTAGGAGTCATACACTGCTGAAAATAATGTTGACACAATTGTTAGGAGAGGGGTGGATAGTAAGTTGGGTGGAAGAAAGAAAATGTGAATAAAGGTGGGTAAAAGGATGAAAGGGGTTGCAGCTAAGGGTCAAAGAGATGATGCAAACCTTAAGTAATGCCTACAGTTCACTGCATGAGATACACTGACAGCACTACCCCTACAGGAGACACCCTACTCAAGGTTAGGTTAAGGCTGTTTTTGTTATATCATGGCCTAAGTTGGACGACGTCCCGAAAGGAAACTTAGTCCCAGCGATCTTTATTCTTCTGATATGGTCAAGATTACAGGAGGACAGGATAACACTCCCTAATTTATCATTTATACAAGCCCATCCACATGCTTTTATCATCTTGTACTTTTTCACAGTTTCGGAATCAGCACCTTTTCTCCATTCGGGTAGTTTACAGTTTAGTTAGCCAGGCCGTGCAACACCTGCTGCCCAGACTACAATCACTCCGCCAAGGTAAGTAGTTCTGCGACCCGACCCTGCTCGAGACCCAGCGACTCCACGCTTCCTGGGGTCCAGGGGCAAAGCCCCGGCCAGGTTAGGGCACGCCACCCTATGTTCGGTTAGGTTGGTTACATCTGGTTAGGTCAGGACCTGGCACTATAGGAAAATTTTGTCTTGTTTGTATTCGTCCGCCAGTTTCCTGGTCGGAACCTACACGACAGCCTTGGCCAACTAAACTGTAGGTGCTTCCTCCATTCTTTTACACACTCTAAAAATGCAAAATGTCCAGTCAAACTCATAAATCCATAACATTAGCATTTCTTATAACATTCCATGCAATCTGTACCAAAGACAACAGGTTTTGTGAATTTTCCAGCATTATATTTTGTCAGGTGAACCTGCTGCCACCCACCACAAGTCACTCCAAGGGACAGAAATGAACAGATAGCCTATTTTACCCTATGACCTACATAGGCTACATATGCCACTGCGATGTAGGACCTATATAGAATGCTATATCATCTATGAATGTTCCAGTTGATGCAAGGTTCTGGGTCAAAGTGAAGTTATACCCAACGACCTGCATGTGCCTAGGCTATACTGTCACGAATATAGTTGTTAGGGCAAGGATTAAGGCCCCCAAAACTACAATTTCTGATATAATTCAAGTGACGCGATGGGAAAAGAAACCTACATTTCATGACATCCTCCGGTGAATTTCCAACATCACAACCCATCTTCCTACCTTGGAACCTTCCTATGCTATTTCATTAACTGAACAATTGGCTGGGGTACCCCTGGCTATCTTACAAGGTGCCATCAAACCATATAATAATACATCCTGATGAAACGTGAAGCTTTAAAATGCTTGCTGGCCCAATTAATTACCCAAGACGATGCCCGACAGAAATGAGTGACGAAATCACACTCGCCAGCTTGTGCCACTGGGGTCACTACACTGGCTTTTGGCCCCACGTTACATTAGGCATCTATCGTGCACGCAAAGTCTTTGCCGAATCAGATCTTCCAGTAAATCCCACCATTAACAGAGAATTATATGAGTGGAGATTCCAGGAGGAAGGTCCCAAAAACAGTAGGAAATAAATAGCATTTCACATCAACTGTGAGGCATCGCGCGTTAAGAATGCCAATACCGGTAATATTGGGTCACCTAGCCACCATAAAAACAACGACAAGATTATCCCCTATAGACTTGATTTTGGTATACTTACTCAGCCATTCCACGTAATACGCGCGACTTGAGTTAATTTTCCAGAAATTTACAACGAGTTAAAGAATAAATGTGGTTTTCATTGAACTTTGGATCTCCAAGACGCAACACAACAAACGGTTGACTTCACATCTCCGTAAAAACTAATGTCCATGGAAACGTTCGTACCAATAAAATAAGCAACTCATTAAACGTTATTAATATAAATAAACAGAAATGTTATTAAATATATTTTACCCAAAGTAAAGAGAGTTACCAAAATTTATTACTAATAAAACACCACAAACAATAGTTTCATCAATAATATGACTTCTGGAAAATCTTCATAGAAAACTGAGGAAGTTAATATTTAGCAGTAACCATATTATTTGTTTAGGCCATATGCCTATGAAAACTGTTGACCATAATGGGCGCCCGAAGCATATTTTCCAAGGGGGCCATATCTTAATAGGCTACATACATGGATAGTTTCCGGTATCAAGCAGACAAACGCTTTTGACCCTTTGAACTAGCAGGTTAATTTCAAAAACAGTATCAGCGCCTGCATTTCTTCAATGAGTAAAGCAATATATATAAGATTATTATCACTTTTTTACGTGATTCATTTATCACACATAACCGCAGGTGAAAAATAAGAAACGGGGTGTAGGTCCTGACCGGTTTCGACTTTATTTTCAAGCCATTGACGAAGGACTGATACAGAGTATGAGAAGTCACAAATATATATACTACAAGAACAGTACTCACGAACATACACAACCGTTAGAGACTACATATCCCCCCCCCCCACACACCTCAGGCCGGTGTCGAGGTAGGAGTGGCCTTTAAAACTCATTTGGCCAAAAATCATAATATACTCTCAGGGGACAATGCTGATAAACAAACCATACGCCATCTCAGATCCACACCTGACAGGTGTCACGGAGGCGGAGTTTGGAAACTCATTAACACTACTACCCTCGTACTGTGTTTACAAATATGATAATCCTATTTTCATACATCTCTACTGCCTAACTTAAAGTTTAAACAATTTACAAATTTCTTTTGATATTAAAGGATCAAGTTTATACATCCTTTGACTGATATCCATATTATGGTTGTAACTTTCTTTATAAAGCTAGATTCAATTATATTTCTTTCCAGTGCATTCATTATTAGAATATACAATCCTTTTGCCCTTCCCAGTTGATAGCATGATTGTTCTCACTAACATGTACAAATATACCACTGTTCCCCTGTGCATAACTCACACATTTCTTATGCTGTTCAATTCTTTTTCCAGTGCTTTCCCGTTTGGCCAATAAAAAGTTGTCACAAGACTTACACGGAATTTTATATACACACCCTTTAGTATTGTCAGGGGAGTTCTTGATAAGTACATTTTTCATTGTTTTATTGTTCTTAAATGC
Organism: Macrobrachium rosenbergii; assembly: GCF_040412425.1. Classification (NCBI taxonomy): domain Eukaryota; kingdom Metazoa; phylum Arthropoda; class Malacostraca; order Decapoda; family Palaemonidae; genus Macrobrachium; species Macrobrachium rosenbergii. Next base: position 27,380,748 of record NC_089792.1, on the reverse strand, counting down.
GAAAAGTGCTGAAGGATCTTTCCACTGTGCATGTGGGTGCTGGCAGAGTCAAAAGAATGAGTAAGTCATGGCGTTCGGCGGGATAAAACTCAGTACGTGGCAACAATTCCAGGATTTCGGGGTGGGGACAAGTGCCCACCCAGCTTGCCCTTACGCGCTGGCGCCCATGTGATTATAAATATCAAGATCTAAACAAAATATTCTGTTGTTACCCGAAACAGGTCATCATAAAGCATAGTTGTACTATCTGTATAGTTTTAACAGTTTCAATATTACAGGAGAAACATCTGCCATTTACATCTGTTTGAAGGAAAAAAAGACAACATTTAGTTTGATGCAGGTTTAATGTAAAATGAAACATTATGTAATTCAGTACAGAATTACAAGAAGCAGATACATCCTTGAAGATGTGTCTGTTTATCAACTGTTTAGTAGGATGGAAAAAAAGGAAAATAAACCTTCGGGAATGTGAAAATAAAAATCTCACAAATCAAATTCCAAATTCATCAATAGTAAGATATGAAGTATGTGTAAGATTTTTAAGCAAGTAAAACGGAAAGTCTGAATATGGCTAAATATTTGGTAAATATCAAGCCTGATTGGCACTCCCTCTTATTGGAGGGAATCATTTCTCCTTTCGCTAAAACGGGTTATATTGTCCACCTGGAAAAACCAATTAGTAGAAAATACGATTGTCTTTGATAATGCACTATGGTTTGTAGAGAGGAGCACTGCTTTGTCCCAGTTGTTGATGCGGTTAAGAAAAAGATCAGGAATGAATAGGCTGTGAAGGTGATTTCTGTGTTTTCTTTGGAAACCATCAGTAAGGATAACATCAGGAGACTGAAGTACCTCTGCCCTATTTGTTATGATAGAGTCCTCTCAATGCTGTGCTGTATGAGGGAGGAAACTGAAATGCGAAATTCTATTACAGTACAGCGGGATTCCTTGTCTGGTGAGGGAGGTGCTGAAGAAGATGCTACTATGATCGCTGAGTGGAATACAAAAATGTTAAACTTTAGAGAACCTGAGATGAGACATGAGACATGATGGCGTGATGAACTTTGCCCAGATCGTTGACTCAAGGACTGATGATACCATGAAGGAAATAGAAATGCTAAATATTGAAATGAAGAAGGTGACAGCTCCTAAAATAGAGAGGACACCTGATGCAGATATAGTCAAGAAAAGAAACTGTTTGTAATACTAATAAGGACACTTCATTTTCAGTTTTCTGTAAAAAAAAACTATTGAGATGGCTATTCGTCTGTCCATCTGCACTTTTTTCTGTCCTCCCTCAGATCTTAAAACTACTGAGGCTAGAGGGCTGCAAATTGTTATGTTGATCATCCACCCTTCAATCATCAAACATACCAAATTGCAGCCCTCTAGTCTCAGTAGTTTTTGTTTTTTAAGATTAAAGTGACCCACGATCGTGTGTCTGGCACCGCTGTAGGTGCCAACAATACAGGCCACCACTGGGCCACGGCTGAAAGTTTCATAGGCCTCGGCTGAGAGTTTAATGGGCCGTGGATGAGAGTTTCATACAGCATCATATGCTGTACAGAAAACTCGATTGCACCGAAGAAACTTTCGGCGCATTTTTTACTTGTTAATTATCGATATTGGTAATGATAATAGCAAGTTTCAAATCAAATTCTGTTATAAAAGAGAATATTTTAGTCTTTTTATATACTAGTACTTTTGGCGTTTACATCTAATACAAATGGTAAGACGCAACATTTTATCTAACTGCCAGCATTTTGTTAGAAAACTGCTCCATGATGGCTTTCCCGTGGTATCCTAAAAAGAATTTGTTTACAAATTAATTTTTTTAAAGCTATGTCTATTACAGTAGCAAGTACAATTTTAAAAAGCATTAAAATCTGTCACAAATTTTGAATAGGACTGACATGCAAGAATATTGATTTTGTAAATAATATAATTTAATAAAGGCGGTAACCTTTAATTTCAGATACCTTACTGTGATTGCACGCAGGATCTGTAATCTGGAAGTTGCGGCACAGTAAGATATCAAATTTTAGTGTACATCACATCACTTTTCTTAAGAAAAAAGGACGTTTTCTGAGTTCTCTGATTTTCATTATATGTTGAATGAGCTCCATGAAGGCTCTGAAGCCACTACCTGGTCCTAACCTCAGGTCCCTATAATACTGTAATATATTTATCAAATTTGCTGTTCTCTGTAACTGTACTTTACTGCTTACTGTTTCTTCCTATTTTTCCAAGGCCCACTTCTGAGAAGGCTCTCTGCTAGACCTCCAAACTCATTCGTCATATAAATAGTAACAGTGCAGAGATATTCTGAAATTTATACGGCGTACTTCATATTAATTGTCAAATCAGCACTGCCATAACACTCAGAATATAGACAAGTCTTTCATTTTTTTGAACTTCTGATAAATTTAAGCGCTCTACAATCAACATTCGAATTGTATCTTGACTCAAGTAATTGGAGACCATCTGTAGCTATCCTTGGGTTGACTTCAAAGCATGTCTCTTTCTTAAAGTAACCCTTGATAATCATCATTACATCTTACTGTCCTGTCTTCCTTAGATCCACTGATTCCATGACTGCTGCCTTCAAGTTTCATTCGTATCATAAACTCCTCCCCCTTTAGGGTATATACCCAAGTTAATTATTTACCTCATTTTCTCAAATATTTTATTTTCCGTTTTTTTCAAGGTCAAATATATTTTTTAATCATACCAGTATCTTCAACATCATAATTATCATCACCGTCCTAGCTCAGATTTGGAGGGCCTCCTATCGGTCCTCATTCAACCCATCAGGTGTGCCCCTGTTATGCAGTTATACTTTATAGTCTTGAACAACTAGTTTTCTACATCATAGCTATTTTGGAATAACAGAATTTTTTCATTTCCGCCTGAAATTGTTTTTCAGTTACTGGGACAACTTATGGAACAATCAAGTCGTCGCATGATTAGGACCAGTTTCCCAATATCTCTGTTTTATTTTAACTCTAATCTAATAACCTATGTTCGTTTCTAATATTCCCATGTGTGGCTAGGCTTTCGGCGGTGCATTGCTGTAGGAAATCTTAAAAACTTCTGTTGCAAATTATTGATCATAATACACGCTAAACCTCAGATCTCATTTTCAGTCAGGATAGACGTGGATCTATCCCAGTGGGACTAATTTTTAACTTGGCTGCCTTAATAACTAAAGACTGCAACCTCTTTAGAAAATACCGGTAATTTGGTAGACAATTATACAGTAATAAAACCTGTTACAGTAGCCTGTAGTTGGTATTACATAATTGTAGAAGATTTTTTAATATATCCATATCTAAAACGTTCTTTTCATGCGGTAATGTTAAATCCCCGCTGACATAAAGTATCTGATATGTCATACAAAGATTTACAAAAGTTAGAACTGTTAGGTTCCTCGGTGTCTTACTATTTACACCTTGTGATTATCATTTCTTCTGTTCTGATGTCACATTCTCTCGTTGACCGTATAATCTATACTTTCTATTATCTTCGTTTAGTTCCATTTTCCCTTAAACTCACTTATCCATAATGCACAGACTTGTACAGCTGATTCAAGTCCAAACTGTCATAGCTCTCGGAGAATAAGAAGGTTTGATCTATATATATATATTATTTAATTACTGGACATTTTCAATCCTCCTGATTTCAAGAGGAAGCTTTTCGTACACACTTGGACCTGTATAACCAAGATTTGCAACGCATCACTGCACAATTTTTTTTAGGCTATATATAGCTAATATTGTGTTGACTCCGTCCGTTGGCTGAATTATGCACAAGTCTTTCAGATATTTTGGACACTCATTCTCGATGGCTTGATGAGTCATGACACATATTTTAAACTTTATTAATCTTTCATAAGGAGCTAGTGTAACTCAGACGACACAGTGGTAATCTTTTCCGTAGGTGAAACACCCTTTATTAATTTTGCCACTCTTTCATATATTTTGCAGCTTCGTAAGTTGCACCTTTGGCAGATTCAGTAGACAGAGCTGCAGTAGCTCACTCTACATGCCAAGTAATCACACATTTTTTGTAGAGCACTCATCCAGGTCTTTTTTTGACAAAGGCAGATGATGGTCAGTAACCCGTGCGCCATTACTGATTTGAGTACTGTGAGACAAATTACAGTTCAATCGTATATCAGTCACTTACTTTGTCGGCAGTCGCAACTGAATTACTATTTATATTCGGCCGAAAATCACCAAGGCTTCTTAAGTTATTTTTCCCCTACCAACATAAATTCAGTTTCTCATATCTATCTCCGATGCCGTTTATAGAGAAATAAAATTACGTGTCATCCTAAAATAGCTGGAACTTTATCCCCTGTCCCTGAAGTAAATTTAACAATGCAGTTGTATACAAGCAAAATAGGATTAGACCTAATACATTACCATGGGGTACTCCTGATCATGGTGTTTCATAGAATGAATATGAATTTCAAATCTGTACAGAGTATTTTCTGTCACTAAAGTTGTCTTTCAAGTACTCAAAGGCTTCTTCAGTAATTCCAGTGCATTGCAAGCCATTTAGATGAAGTTCAAACACAACTGGAGTAAAAGAAGCGCTGATATCGATAAGAACCAAAATGCAGCGTTTGTTTTCATCTATCATTTCTAATAGATTAGTTGTATTCTACCACAGTCTCTGTAGAATAAAATTGTCTATAAACTGACTGACTATCAGACAAAACAATTATCCTTCCAAGAAAACTGATTATTTTGATCAAGAATAATATATTCTAACAACTTGGACATAAATGATACCTTGGAAACAGGCCTGTATGAACTTAGATTTTGATAACCAAAGGGACCCTTTGAAAAATGGAAGAGAGCATGATTAAGAGGAGTGATTTCAGTAACCACTCATATGAAAAGACTTCATTAAACAACTCTCTAATTTACAGTGTTTTATTGCCAGCAGACTGTATATTTAAAAAAAATCTATACTTTAAGACAATATAATATATATATATATAGCCATGATAGTGTTTGGCGCTATTCTATTTGTTTCCGTATCCAAAGCTTTGTAGTTTCTCGAATACACCCAGTTATAGGTACCTTGTGTTTTTCTGCCCCATACAACATATACACTTTATTTCCTCGAGTTGCGTTCTTTTGTTCCGTAAGTACCACCACAGCTACTACAGACTCTATCATCTTTTTAAACCTGCAGCCTTTTGCCAGATGTTCATACCTCTGATAGTAGAAACAGGTTAGCAGATGATTCTTGTAACGTAGCCTATGTTATATATACGTTCCCCAACGTGACATAAGTATATCGCCGTTTCTTAGATAGCCTTTAGACTTTCAGGTTTACATTTTAGAATGGCGTGAGCTATCCCACCTGCAGAATATTTAATTGTTAAATAAATGGCAGCTTATTATCTTCTTTATATCGGGGCTGACTTTAGAAATGGTTTCTGCCAACTAAAGCATCATCCACATAATCTTCCTCGTCATAAACGTTATGAATCAATATTCTTGGTTTCAGTTTCCCTGTTTCAGCACTTCTTACCGTAGGCTACCATATAGGCCTACTGGATGTCAAGTCGAAACTGGTCAGGATTTGCTCCCGGCGTTTCATTTCCCCTGTGGTAAAGTTATACATATCAATCACATAATCACATTTCAGTATGATTATAATCATAACTCTCTCTCTCTCTCTCTCTCTCTCTCTCTCTCTCTCTCTCTCTCTCTCTCTCTCTCTCTCTCTCTCTCTCTCTCTCTCTCTATATATATATATATATATATATATATATATATATATATATATATATATATATATATATATATATATATATATATATAGTAGTATTCCTCCCAAGTACCGTTTTCTATGTTTGCAAACTAAACTAAACAGAAATAAAATTGTAAAACCACTTGATTTACATTTTGATGCATACCTCCTATCATGAAAGAGTTTGCAATGAGGTAAACTATTACAGTTATTTTTGACATTAGGTACCAATATTCATAACACATACAATGGAAATCCTGCGCAGGTGTCAAATATGATAAGATTACTGTCGTATCATTATCGCGTACACTAAAGTAATTGCCAGCATAGAGAAGTGATGGTTAAATCTTTCTTATATGGAAATTATTGGTAGATTCACCCTTGCTGTGAATCATATTAATCGTGATATTCTTAGTCTAAAGATATACAACTATTAGCTCGCTTGCTACAGCATCGCTGGCCTTAAAATGGTAACTCCGGTATAATAGTTAATAGAAACCAGGACATTTCATTCCATTTATATAGTAGGTTACATGTTATTTGAATTGGGTGTGTAACAAAAGTCTGTTTGCGTAAAGTTTAACAATGGTATAGTGAGTCTTGAATACAACAAAGATTTGATGCTCCTTTGATTTAATGCTTCGGTAGCCTCCTATATCAAAAATGTTTACTGTGACATTAAATCTTTTCATTTTGATAGATTATGTTATATAAGCTGTTTGTATTATTCTATGCTGATAGGCTAAGGTGTCTTTTTACACATTAATAAGCAGATATCTGAAAACATCATTTTGATTTTGGAAGGTATGATGACTTTTTTTCTAATAAATAATTTTTCATAATCGTTTGTAAGCTTTTAACGTGATGTACCGCCATTTTGTGTTTGATCATACTTACAGAAATAAGGCTTTCCCTTTTTCCCTAAACTACTGCCAAAGTACTTAGATGTGTCTAAAATTGTCTGTAAATAGAACAAATTGTTGTGCTATTTCAGCTCGTTACTATAACCGAAACTCTTATTTAATAAGGCAAGGCCGCCTGCTAATTACTTCTGTTCAGTTAGCAATGAAAGCTAATTTTCCTTTCAAGGATTCTAAGTTAGTATATGTAATTTCAAGTCTAGAATTTATTGTACTTAGAATGTATCTTCAGAATACAAAAATGCTGATCATGTAAAAGATTCATGAGTGAGCATTCGACAGAATGATCAGAGTTTTCTCAGAGCTTTATACCACCCTCTTGCTCATGGTGACTGCGCACATGTTGAAGAAGCAATACACTTTTGCAGTTATATAAAAAACGGTTTCAGCTTCAAATTAATATACATAAATACACACACACACACACACACACATGTATATATGTGTGTGTGTGTGCGTGTGTGTGTAGTTTCACAAGAGCAAACATGGATCTTGCTCCTATGCTAAGCCTCCACAAGGCAAGTGAATTAACATCAGTTTACAAGGATAAATAATAAAAAACTTTAAGGTACTTTGCATCGCAGTCATACAGATATATCACTGCAAGTTACTTGACTAATCTGTTGTCAGTGAATTCATTTGAAATTCCTAGTCATGCTAGCAATACGATGCAAATGCATCTTTCTAAAGAGTTTAAGCGATGCTGGTATCGTGCTGTAGTACAGAGCAACAGAACGATTCCGATTCCCAGACTTCTCTAGTTTTTTATTATTATTATTATTATTATTATTATTATTATTATTATTATTATTATTATTATTATTATTATTATTATTATTATTATTTTAAACACTCATATGGGTAGGTTAAAAAATAGATAATTTATTAGTAAAGTAAACTTTAGCAAATGGGAATATCAGGATCCAGAGTTGTGTAAAAAAAAAAAAAAAAATCCACAATGCCGTGCCTTATGATCAAGGCTTTAGAACGTCTCATAGAAATCAGTCAGTCATTATTATTTAGAAATTTTCCGAACAACTACACAACTATCCCTTTACAGTCGAGCCCCAAAAAGAAAGTCACCTTCAAAACTTATTTCATGATTCTAATAGAAACGGCATGTTGTAAAATAAACAGCAGATCATTATGTACAGTCAAAACTAATAAAGATTTTGTCATAACAAAATGCTAGGATTGAATGCAACAGTTCGAAAAATATTAACGTTCAAAAACTCTCTGAATCACCTTAGGTATTAATAATAATAATAATAGTAATAATAATAATAATAATAATAATAATAATAATAATAATAATAATAATAATAATAATATTATTATTATTATTATTATTATTATTATTATTATTATTATTAATAGTAGTAGTAGTAGTAGTAGTAGTAGTAGTAGTAGTAGTAGTAGTAGTAGTAGTAGTCGAATTGTAACCCAGGGGAAGAAAGTACAGCGCAAAATAACTAAGAGAAACGATTAAGAAAAAGGCAAATAAACACTGAAATGAGACTAACTTGCACGCAGGATTTCTGAAATTCTAACGACTCAACTACATTGCAAAGAAGATCGTTCCATAACTTGCTATGGGTTGAATCTCATAACAGAAAAACTGAAACTGTTGCATAGCCTGGAAGATCTCGGTGACAAAAATGCTCAGAATTATGAAAATGTTTGTGGATCTAGTAGGGTAAACTAATCGAATGACGGTGCCTGGGATAACCACTAACATATGGAATTCATGTTTTGTCCAACAAAATTTTACATGAGTTGCGTTTGTGTAGTTAAAGAAGCATGGTCTGTGACAAGAATTTTTAGTTTTGTTAAAGTTTGTTAACTTCATTCTTTATAATTTGCACCAGACACTACTAATTTTAGCCAAATTCTTGTTAGGAGAATCGGCGAGAATGGGTCTACAATCAGGAAAAGGGATCGATGCAAATAGAATATCGTCGGCTGCATAAGCAACCAGCTTTTTAACCACATACAATGCGTATACAATAAAAAAAAAATGCCCAAAAGGAGCAAAGGGAATACATCTGCAGTCACTATAGTGTCCACTTACAGTATCCTTTGCATTTTTCGGTTAAAACTAAGGTGTGCTTTACCAGCTCTCATTATTCTGAATTTGAAAACAACGGCCTCAAGATTAATACCGACAAAACAGCACTAAAGTCAAGACCAACCTTACGAAATACACGAAAAGAATCTAGGGATCGTTATTCAACACTTGAAATTCAAGAAAGTGAATCCCTGGTCCTTAGGAAAGCCAAAGTGGAAAGGTGGGGATAACTGACACTGAATGAAATAGACATTCAGACTTTTGCCGATTTGCTTTGAAAATCTTTTGATAGTGTTGGAGTTATAAAAAATTACTAATTAGAGGGGAATGAGCTACCACGTCTACATTTATCTGATGGGATAGTAGTACCAGTTGCCAATCATTTGCAAGACGTACAGCTTCTAGCTAACTTACGAAGAATAACAAAATACCTAGACGCTAAATCAACTACTGTCTTGACCAAAAAAAAAAAAAGTACAAAACCCATTTTGGTCTACATCTCCTTAAGCATCAAGGTCGAATAAAAGGCTTAACTTTACGGAACCGGAGAGCTGACGCTGACATTTTAGCACCCAGAAAATCGGAATTAGGTAAGTGAGTTGCAGTCTACTTACCGCCAGTCACATATGCCAAACGAATTGCCTTTTCCTTTTGACAGCGATTGACACAGCCATTTGGTTTGAGCAAGAGAGATGCTGTTGAGTCTATGCAAAGATCTTGCTTTGTAAATTTTTAGTATACCAGAGGGTAGATGAATCTATGTACCCATGTTTATACATACGTCTGTATTTATAGTACGCACATATGCAAATGCACAATCATTCTTCTTTCTGGAGAGATAGCCTACTTACTGAATGTCTCAAGTAGTTCCCTCATATTAAAAACACCTTTAGCTTTTGGACCTAAAAGATGAAAAAATTGAGGAATTAGAAAGTTAAAACCATCTGGTGAGATTTATATGTTTCGGATTAGAATAGTTCCTAGCATATTGTTTAATCCCGTTTTTTAGTCATCCGAACACTCCAAGTCACAGACATTAACGGTCAACCTAATAACATTAAATTTCTTTATCTTTTGTCTCAAAGCCAATGGCCGCCGCCCTACCCAGTCCCATTTTTTTTTTTTTTTTTGCATTCAGTATTGGCTGTTAAAAACAACATTGTTGTACGAAACTTCCGAGAAGACATCACGTCATTTTATCAGATGGACTATTTTGATCCCACGAAATTTATAATAATAATAATAATAATAATAATAATAATAATAATAATAATAATAATAATAATAATACGCCATTTCTTCTCAGAGCCTGTATCAAATACAGAATGTTGAGACCCTCAATCCAAGGAAAACGGCTTTTATATCTGAACCCTTTTTTGAAACAGGTTCTTTCTAAACGCAGAGAAACAGGGTATATTAAAGAGATTCTGTAGCTCTCATCTCTCTCTCTCTCTCTCTCTCTCTCTCTCTGCACTTAACAATAGTTGTTACAAAACAACTGTGTCTAGCACTGCAATAATCGCAGACCAAATAGGACCATTCCTCTACTCATGCAAAATTTGTAGTATAAAAAAAGATGAATGAAACGAACAAGGAAATACAACAAACAACAATTACAATGAATGTTTGTAGTCGCTTCGGCGATTCAGTTTATTTGCGACGCTGCTCTCTAAAGTTTCCCATGTATATCCATCATATGAGTTTAAAGCTGGCTTAAAAAAAAAAACATTCGTGGTTGATTTACTCATTTACAAAACTCCTGTTAAATTTAGGGTAATTTACTAATTTAGAGACTAAAATGATTATTTACGAGGAAAAATGGCGGAAGTTTTCAGCCCTGCTGCCCAGTCAGTTCAAACGTTTGTCAAGGTCAATATGACTGTGGGGGCAAAGAACGTACTCACTCCCGTTGTGCTATACGACAGACATGTAATGTAACCTCGTAACCTCATCAGCACTGTCCTAGAAATCATTCTCAGATGTTTCAGTAAAGAAAAAAATGAACCATGGCCAAATACTGCAGGTTTGAAAGGTAATATAAAGAACTACTAGAACAACATTTTTTAACGGAAAGGACAATCAATCTAATTTGCAAAGCAGGAAGAGATACAGAAGAGAAACTTAGCGACGTTACATTCCCGGGAAAGGAGAAACATCAGCCAGAGTCTACGACTGCCTTCGATGATTTTAACATAGTGTATAATGTCCTATTGTTTTACATTTCTATGCCAGGAAATGAATGCCAACTGCGGACAAGATTGCTAAAGAATTAAAAGTAAACACTGGTTATAGTGGCTTAGTGGAATAATTATGGAATTACTTCATGACATTGGATTCCATCACGAAAAAGTATCTGCCAGAACAAAATTTTAATATGAAATGAGTAAAGTAAATTACGTCCTCTGTAAAAAAAAAATATATTGCTGGTAAAAGCAGGACTGACAACAAATCAGGTAAAGCAGACAGAATAAAACCCTCACGGATGAAAGTGGTCGATTGGTCATCCTTCATGATGGTTCCAGGGAAAGATCCATTCAGAATGCCAAAACCATTTTCCAAGCAAAAAACGTAAATCACTCCTTAAACGTTGTGTTATGGAGTCATTTATGTCGCGGTTACTCCCTGATATATCATCGTATCAGTACCACAACCATTCAATACAAACTGATAAACCGCCTACAGTATCCGACAAAAAGTCTGATTAGATAGTGGCTGACTGGAAAGGGCTCAAACCTTCCTAAAGATGAGTTAAAATCTGAGGTGCTTCAACGGTAAACGAATTATTCAAGAAAACATCGAAATTATGTAATTGATAACATTGCTATGGCAATAAGTTTATAAGGCTCCGCCCTATTACCGTTAGTATATCCAACAGAACTGGTATTGGGCTACATTAAAAATATATTCCAAAGAGGAACGCTTTTAAGATGAGCAGATGAAAACCCTCCTCACGGTAGCTTTGGGAAAATTGATATCAGAAGACTGGGAAAATGCTATACACTATGATGATAAACTGTAAGACCAAGATGCTGCCGAAAATGGAAAGCTTGAATATTTTGTTTGTCCATTCATAATCGAAATAAACTCCTTTGACGAAGTGAAATAACAAGTGATAATGTTTCTACAAGAAAAAAGTAATGACATGCTGTCTTTTCTGACGTTATAAGCCTATCACTCGTGATGACCTGAGATGTGTGACCTGGAGAGAAACAAAGGAGATTATAATATCTTTCACAAGGTCTGGAAGCGTAGCATTTGCTAAAAGTGGACGTCTGGTACAAAGCTACTTTTCATAGTGTGCTTCATTTGACTTTGCAAGATTTTACTAATGCTGCATTCCAAACCAGGTATCGTGTATACACAGCAATTTGTAAACCCTGCTACTTCTCGTCTCTGAGGTATCCACGGCCTTACGCAGCCCTATAGAAGGCTTACATATAAGTAGCCGGACTTTAGTGGTTAAGGGACTATCGGTGTTTAAAGTTTTTTCTTATTGACATCTAGGCTATAATGCTTATTGTTTAATATGAATTGCTACTGTTTGTTTTCAGGAAACCGTTTTAGTGGGTAATGAAAAACCGATAGTTATTTTGTTTTTAGATTTGCGTGTCCTATGTATGTGTGTGCGTGTTTGTATATGTGTGTGTGTGTGTGTGTGTGTGAGAGAGAGAGAGAGAGAGAGAGAGAGAGAGAGAGAGAGAGAGAGAGAGAGAGAGAGAGAGAGAGAGAGAGAGACTATACTTATGCTTACTTAGTCTTTTTATTTGGCCCCACCCAACTGGAGGAACGCTGTGGTACAGATTCAGTTGATTATATGCTCACACATTATAGAAGACACGTGAAGAGTCATACGTAATACTCAGAACATGAAACAATCTTTAATTTCTTCTTATGAGACTTGATATTTTCAATCCTCTTGACATAAGGTTGGAGCTTATTGTACAATTCTGGGGCTGCAAATCTGAAACCTCTTGATCCAGTACTCGAAGTGCATTTTGGCTTAGACGAGTGGAAATCATAGACAGTATTGTGTTGACTCCCTTCATTGTTTCTTAAAAGAACTCCATTCAGTTTCAGTGGTCGTAAATCATTTAGATGTAGTTCACGCACAGTTATATTAAAAGCCGCACTAAGATCAAATAAAACCATCATATACAATTAAGCATAAAGTAGCCTCGGTTGAATGTAATTGACTATAAGCTGACTAACTTTCTGGTAACACATTTACCCTTTCCAAGTGAATTACTGATAGTCTAAGAATCACTGAAACCATTAGGGAACCCTTTTTTTTTTTAAATCGTACAATACAAGTGAAACCATAAGAAATCGGTATAATTTATCTAAACGAACGAGTTCTGCTTGTTATTGAAATTTGTTAGAACCAGCTACAATCTTTGAAATTGATTTTATGAATTTGTTGACGTTTAGCATCAATTCACTAATGATATCGAATAGAGCAAAGTTAAGGAGATCCAATTTTAGTGATGAAATTTCATGACAAGGGCTAGATAGAATGATCATAATCACGTCATACTCTCACTTCTCTTCGATTTTAGGAAGCAGAGCTATTGATTGTTGTTATTTTAAATAACGATATTTGAATCGCGGATTCAGTGTAAAAGATTTTACATCCTATAACTGTACATTCCCAAAACTACTAAAGATTAAGAGAGAGAATGTGGTCGAATTATTGGGAATTTCAAACTCTTGGAAACCGTCATCTCGCGGAAGAAACTGCGAAGAAGACTTAGACATTCTGTAAACATTTCCCTTCTGTCATTCTGGGTGTGAACGACTGATCGTCTAATGATTGCCTTTTACGGAAAGGTATGTTGATCATTATTGTGTGCTGAATATGTTGAAAGAAAATTAAGTTACGTGCGTGGTTTGTGTAATAAGTAAAGTGGTATCAAGTGTTACCATAAGTAGTTTGTGTGTCAGTAAATTTTCATTCACGATTGTTCTTGGTAGTTGCCCTCTTCGTAGTCTTAGATTTGCCAGAGTGCCATTCTTGGCTAGGCATATGCACGCTAGCCTTTATAGGATAATTTCATCTGTAGTAAAGTGATCTTTCACTATATTTACATATTAGATGACGATGTAGGCTATATTGATTGTACCCTAGCGTAGTATAGACCTAGGCTAAGCTGCCTCTGAATGCCTGTTGGATACTGGTAGTATCGTAGTGTAGACTGCCTTAATTGGGTCTAGCCTTTGTAACCTGGTAAAAGTTAACCTTCCCTTTACTTAGCTTTAATTAGTCTACTAACGCTCTGACCTGGCCATGGGGCGGTACCCCCAAGTGGAAACCCCCAAACACGACAGCATGTATAGTAGAACGACATGCGTGCAACTAGGCTTATTTTGAGGGTATTTCTAAGCAAGAGCTCTGCGCAGACTGTTACCTTGGAAGTCGATTTTTCCTTTACTTTTAGTGTTGCTGATGACAGAGGTGGTGGTGTTAATGTCGGTCAGTTATTATTAACCTCATATCTACCCAACATGGTTGGGGACCCTTTGGGAATGTCGGGAGAAAGACCTGACGTCCACGTTGTTGTTATGGAATGGTTCCGCGCGTACGCAGGTCATCAGGGAGCCATACGCTTAAGAAGGGATTTGCTAAGGAAACCTATTATAAAAGGCGTGCTATGCTAATTTTACCCTAACCTAGAAGGCCGCGTTACTTAGTCGGGCTGGACACCCCCCCTCCCCCCGTGACAGAAACTCTACTTTTTACCAAAAGCTCCACTATAACACTGCGCATGCACGGTAGCATTCCAGGATGGCCAGCGTACAGCTTCTGAGGTTAATTACAGTCAACCGACAAAAAATAGCTGTAAATTCTTAATAAGCAACCAAAATACTATAGGAAAAATCAATTTTATATAAGTAACTTGCCAAATAATTACATAGCTATATCTATAGCTATAGTTTCTACTTTACTGCGGCAGCTCAAAATTCTAAATTCGTAGTAGCGCTCTTTTGTTTTGGATGTAGGTATACTGCCCCGCCCACTGTTGGGGAAGAATAGGCACAACGTAGCTAAAGAGTTCAATTCATTTCTGCCGGCTAATGACTGAACACCCGTTATTAGCAGCTCTTGATTCATTTTCGCCAGATGGTCGGAGATCGTCTTTGGTGAAGTACTCTTTGCTTTTGGTAGCACAGCTATTTAGCTTAGCTAGAATCTAGATTATATCTTTGATTGTGACTTGCCTGATTGGACTTTGACCTATTATGTCTGACTCTAGTTTGTCTAACAGTAGGTATTGCAGCAAAGGCTGCAAAACTAGACTCACTTCTGCAAAATATGACATTCATACTGTATGTATTTCTTATAGGGAGCTAATTTGCTCTCCTGAGCTTAGTTGTGAAGAATGTAAGGACTGGGATAAGGGGAACTGGAAGACTTTACAGACACACTTTGACAAATTACAGCTTGACCGACTGAGAAAAGCTACAGCTAGGGCTGAAACTAAGGCTTCTGATAGTACAGGTCATTCTCCAAGAGTTGATGTTATGCCTATCCCTTCAACACCTGCGACAGCTTTTTCTCCCATTTCCAGTCCTCCAGCTTTTCCTGTCACTCCATTACCTAGCTCTCATTCTGCCATTGGCAGCTTAGAAGCATGGGTAGATAAAAAAATTTAATTGTTCTGACACGATATACAAACCATCGGTCCTTTACATTAGGATTGTTCCGACGTGATATACAAACCGTCGGTCTTTTACATGAGGAATTACTTACGGCGAAGCTGGACACAGCCGTTAAACTCTTGAACAAGGTGGTTAGGCAGTAACTACTGCCAGGTAGGCGGGAATACCCGCCTGCCCGGATGTAAGCATTCCAGTTTGCTTTCGGCCATCGTGCATTGCAGACGTGTTTTCAGATATCTCTGCCTGACTGTCATTAAGCTCTTTATTATCCTGGTGGGATCTTCCTGTATTTTGTGTATATATTGCGTGTTTGATGTTTATTAGTACAAACCCACGATTTGTGATAACCTTGCACAAGCCGTCGTTCCCCTGTATCTGTGTCTTGGGTTTGATGGCCAAGGGCATATTCAGAGGGGTGTAACCATGTGGTAATGCTTCTCTTCCAGTAGCCCTTTATTTAGATACTGAAGGTGTTTCCCTGTACATTTGGAGGTATTAGTTGGGACGTAATATCTTCGCTCCCTTACATTGATCGGGACGTAAGAGTTTGCTTCTCTTCTTAGGCTCCCGCCTTCCATGTACAAGGGCATGACTACTTCCTTCCTACTTGTACTGAGTGTTGTTTTCACCACCTGCACTTTAGAGAGTTGTGCGGGGGAGGTTGCAGGCGTCGTCGATAAATTCCGCTTCCACGGTGCCCTTGGTGGCCTCCCCTACTTCCTTCTCTCTCCCTGTAAGTTCTTCCTTATTTCTCCGTTGGTAGAGATCTCTCTCCATCGCCCTCTTCGCTTGCTTATCGGGCGAAGACTGCAAAGGGGGCACCCCCGGGCGGTCATGCGACCTCTTCTAGGGGCCCCCTCTCGCTGCATAGGGCAGTTTCCCTTGTAGCGAGAGGATTCTCCCTCTACTAATCATCTTTGCTTTTTCTTTCAGGTTGATGTTGAGCATTGCAGGCACAGCAGTAGTTGGCTGGACATCTCGGGGATATCTTGCCTGAAGGAGTCCTGGCGTTCATTCAGTGTTGCTTTGGGATCGACCACAGTACCTGGTAGGAATGGCATAGTTCCACGTCTGGGTCGTTCCTACTCTGTTCCCGCCAATGTGAATCGTCATTGGTGGCCTTCATGTATGCTGTGGCACTGCCTCTGGCATATCTGTGGTCCATGTGCTCCTCCTGTTTCCTGTGTTATGCTCCTGTTAACTCAACGACAGCCTCTGGGCGGCTCTTCCTGGTCTCCTGCTGCAGCCATCCTGATCGTTCCTGTCGCTGCTGGTGACTTTCATGTGACGTTCCTGTATGTTGTTGTAGCTCCTGCGTTAAGCCCTTTGTTGGCGAGTTGGTTGAGCTTCAGACCGTCATTCGATGGGCGGAGTTCGATTCCGCCGCCCGGCTGATGAAGAGTTAGAGGAATTTATTTCTGGTGATAGAAATTCATTTTCGCTATAATGTGGTTCGGATTCCACAATAAGCTGTAGGTCCCGTTGCTAAGTAACCAATTGGTTCTTAGCCACGTAAAATAAGTGTAATCCTTCGGGCCAGCCCTAGGAGAGCTGTTAATCAGCTCAGTGGTCTGGTAAAACTAAGCTATACTTACTTAGCTCCTGCGTTCCGAACTGCTTCCATAGCTCCTGCATCGGCTGTCCTGATCATGCCTGCTGCTTCTCGTGGTGGTCGTGTCCTGGGCCACTTCTGTTGTGTTCTTGCCTAGCTGCCCTGGAGTTTACGATGCCTGCCATCCTGTAGATGTTGGAGTAAAGGTGAAGGAAGTCACCCTGTGGAAGTGACGTTCCTGGCTGTTGCGGTAGCTCCTGCCTTCCAAACCGCTTCGTAGCTCCTGCATCGGCTGTCCTGATTGTGTCTGCTGCTTCTCCCAGTGGTCGTGTCCTAGGCCGCTTCCGTTGTGTTTCTGCTTAGCCGCCCCGGAGGTTACAATGTTTCGTGTCCACCATCCTGTAGAAGATGTCGGAGTGAAGGTGAAGGAAGTCGCCCTGTGGAAGTAGCCACAATCTTCTTCAAATTATCTTCGATTTCATCTTCTGCTGCCTCTTCCCTTCCTCTCCCGAGGTTCGAGGGGGTCCCAGGAACCGAAGGAGAGGAAGGCTGCTTCTTTCCCCTTGATGCCCTTGGATGTCTAGGGACTGCCTTCTTCCGAGGAGGCAGTGGGTCTCTCGTTGGCTCTTCCCAACCTTTGGGTTAAGAAATCGATTGGCATACCCCTGGGTTTTGTGTATCGGGAACCGCAGGCATGCGGACCTCGGCTTGCAATCCCGTTCCCAGTCCTAGAGGTTCCTCCTCTAAGATGGGGACTGTTTTTGGGCACTTGTTTGCGAGCCACTCCAAGTGCGTGAGATTCGGTGGAATATCAAGTATCACGATCTGGTCTGGTGAGTACTCTCCCTGGCCCAGTTTGGGAGTGTGAGAGAAAGGGCTGAGACACGCAGGTGTCTCAGCTCTTCCTGTCAGCACCACAAGTGCTCCCCAAGTGCTTACCCGTGCTCGGTTGGGTTCCCAGTGTGGTGTCTCGATTCTATCATTTCTAACACCAGAAGAAGCAGGGAAGAGATTCCCTTCGGGAATCCTGCAGGACTTCTATGGGACTGACTCTCTTCCAGGAGACAAGTTTCTCTTGCTGGCTCTTTCCACCCTCGGGTGGGAACCAGTTCACATTCTCCTGTGGGGTCTCGCATTTGGGGGCCACAAGAGGCTGCACCCTCGTTGCCATTCTTAGAAGTCTGCGTCCAAGACTGGTTCTGTGCCGAGCTGTTTTCGATTTCTTAGGAAACCAAAAGGAGCTGCTCCTGATTTTTGGTAGTCTCGTGGGTTGCTCGAATTCTATGAATCCCGAGCACTCTCCTGACGAGAGGCACCGGACGAGAGAAGGTGCCGAGACACCCAGGTGTCTAGGTGCCAAGACGCTAGATGCCTCGATACTGCCCACCAGCTGCTTTGGTTGCTTGGCTGGTTTTCATCCTTGTGCCTTGAACTTTAGGTTTTGTACATGCAACTTACCCGTCAGATATATACTTAGCTATAGTCTCCGGCGTTCCGACAGAATTTCAAAATTTCGCGGCACACGCACAGGTAGGTCAGGTGATCAACCATACCCGCCCGCTGGGTGGCGGGAATAGGAACCATTCCCGTTTTCTAATCAGATTTTCTCTGTCGCTGGTTCCGGCAACATCTGTTGTTGGTTCCTCCTGCTTTGATTTTCGTTTTCTCGCTTGCTGAGGATCTTTTGGCCTGATTTTGGTGACGTATTGGATCTTTGGTTTGGCATACGCTATTGTGGACTGTTTTTGGATTTGCTTTTGAATTGTTCTTTAAGATGTCTGACGTTAATGTTTCGCCTGTGTTCCGTGTGTGTGCTAGGCAAGAATGTAAGGTGAGGTTGCGAAAAGCAGTAGACCCTCACACTGTATGTATGAGGTGTAGGGGAATGATTGTTCTTCGGACAATAGGTGCAGGAGTGTGAGAAATTGTCTGATCAGGAATGGAAGGTTTTGTCTTCTTATCTGAAGAAGCTTGAAAAGGATAGAGTTAGGAAGGCTTCCTCCAGAAGCTCGAGTAGGTCTCGCTCTGCTGAGCATGATTTTGAAATTAACCCAGTAGACTCTCCTAATCCTTTGGTTTCAGCCCCTTCTCCTTCATCAACCTGTGGATTCGTCCTCTGAAATGGCTGCGATGAAAGCGGAACTTCTTCGTGTGAAATCGCAACTGCTTTGCGATGAAGGAAGGTAAGAGTGACAGTGATATGTGTAGTGTCCCCAGTGTTGTGGAGGGGGCGTCTGATCGGCTCCGCATTGCTCCTAGGCCTAGACCTCTTCCAAACTCCCAGGACCAGTGGAGGAGGAATGTCGAAAGCCGCAGGGAGGATGTAGAGCATCCCCAACGATCAGGCGTCCCTTGGCAGATCCTGTTGTTGCGTCCCAGGCTGCCTTGGATCGCCAGAAAAGGCATCCTGAAAAAGTGTTTCTCGTCGTCTGACGCGTCTTCTCCGAGACGTGGTTGGAGTTCGGCTGAGTCGCGCCCCTTTGAAGAGATCTTGGAAGGCTCCTAGAGTAGAGCGTTTGGACTCGAGCCCTGAGCGCTTCCCCGAGGATTCTCCTATTGTCAGGAAGAGAGCTCGTAGATCCCCCTCCTCCTCTCCATCAGGGGTGAAGGATTCGACGAAGAAGATTTTGATCGGCCTCCAGGAGCAGTTATCGGCGCTTGTTGGATCTCTTGCTAAGGACTCCTCTCTCGTAGGAAGGATGACTTTCTTCCTGTCAAGAGTTCCAGGAAGCTCGTCTTCAACTCGTCGCTCTTCTCCTGCCAAGCTTCCTTCGTCCAGCAAGTTTTCTTCGTCTCGTAGGCGCTCTTCGCGAACAGGCGCCAGTCTCCCAGCAGGCGCACTTCTTCCAGGCGCCGTCATCGGAGAGAAGCGCCTCTCCTTCCAGGCGCATTTCGCCTCACTGTACTTCTCCTTTGGGCAGGCGCCGTCGTCTTCCAAGCTCCCTCCTTCCGGCAGGCGCCGCTCTCCTACCAAGCGCCCTCGTTTTAGGGCCTCCTCTCCTGGAAGGCTCTCATCAGTGGACAGGACCCCTCTCCTGACAGGCGCCCGTCCGCAAGGGGTCAGGCGCCATTCTCCTGGTAGGCGCCATTCTCCTGGTAGGCGCTCTTCGTTGGACAGAGTGCTTCTCCTTCCAGGCTCGCTTCTCCTGATAGGCGCTCTTCTTCTCTTAAGCCTTCCTCTCCGCCTGCTGCTTTGGAGGAAGTTTCAGAAGAGGATTCTCCTAAAAGACGCTGGAGTTTTGGATTACAAACGGTTGGCTTGGTTTTAATTCAGGAGTTTGGAGATTCTCTTTGTCATGCTGCCCCTCCTTCTCCGGGATCTTTGTGGGACAGCACCAAGTCAACTAGACCCTCTTCGTTTGTCAAGATGCGCCCTACGATTTCGATGAGGAAGGCCTTTAAAGGAGTAGGGGAGTGGATGCAGTCTAAGAAGGATGCAAGTAAGACGGTTTTCTCTTTCCCTCCTTTGAAACTTCTGGGAAAATCAGGAATGTGGTATGAGACCAAGGAGCCTATGGGGTTGGGGCTCCCCACATCTGCTGACGCAGATTTCTCTAATCTAGTTGACTCCTCCAGGAGACTTTCCCTTGCTTCAGCGAAGGCGACTTGGGGAATGAGTGAAATGGATCATCTCCTCAAGGGTCTTTTTAGAGTTGTGGAGGTCTTCAACTTTATGGATTGGTCTCTTGGAGCTTTGGCCAACAGGACTCGGGATCCCGAATTCCTGTGTTTGGATGACCGTGAGTGTTTTGTCTTGCTTGGACAAAGCAGTGAGGGACGGTTCCATGGAAGTCGCTGCCTTATTTGAGCTGCTATTCTGAAGAAGAGATCAGTATTCAGCTCTTTCCTCACGAAGTCTGTGTCTCCTCTTCAGAGATCCTCTCTTCTGTTTGCTCCTTTTTCTCCTCACCTTTTCCTCAAAACTTGGTGAAGGAGATTTCTCGCTCTTTATCTGAAAAGCGACACAAGACCTTTTGGCCCAGTCTTGAAGAGGGTCAGACCTGCCGTCCCTTTCGCCAAGAAGGAGAAGGCTCCCTTTCAGGAGCCCTTTCGAGGTGGTCCTTCGTCCAGACCCTCCTTCAGGAGCAAAAGACCAGAGAGGAGAGGAAGGTCTTCCTCTCGTTCTATCAGAAGGACCAAATGAAGAACGAGTACTCCAGGCGACAGTGGGTGCCAGACTGCTACAATTCGCCGAGGTCTGGGCACAGAGAGGGGCGGACGACTGGTCCCTCTCCATTTTAAGAAGAGGCTACCTTATCCCCTTCAGGAAAGTCCTCCTTTAACCTCAACTCCCAGGGAGTTATCCGCCAGCCACAGGGATCCCATCAAGAACCAGGCTCTTTTTCTAGCGGTGGAACAAATGTTAGAAAAGGAAGCAATAGAACCGGTTCAAGACCTCCATTCCCGGGTTTTACAACCGTCTTTTTCTGGTCCCGAAATCCTCGGGGTTGAGACCGGTTCTGGATGTAAGCGCCCTGAATTTCTTCATAATCAAGACGAAATTCAAAATGGAGACTACCTCCTCGGTTCTTGCAGCTCTTCGTCCAGGGGATTGGATGGTCTCCCTGGACCTGCAGGACGCTTACTTCCACATTCCCATTCATCCCTCGTCAAGAAAGTTCCTGAGGTTCGTGATTCGGGGAAAAGTTTTTCAATTCAGGTCCCTGTGCTTCGGTCTTTCGACGGCCCCACAAGTGTTCACGGGCATCTTAAGGAACGTGGCACGCTGGCTTCACTTAGAGGGAGTGAGGATATCAATGTATCTCGACGATTGGCTGATTCGAGCTCAATCAAAGGACAGTTGTCTGGAGTACTTGTCGATCACCTAAATATGGAAGTCCCTTGGACTATTAGTAAACCTACAGAAATCCCAGGTTGTTCCGCAGCAGAGCATTGTTTACCTGGGGATTCTGATGGATTCTCGGGTTTTTCTAGCCTTTCCATCCCAAGAGAGAATAGATCGCTGCATAGAAAAGGTGACAGTTTTTCTAAGGAGAAAACATTGTTCAGCGAGGGAGTGGATGAGTTTGCTGGGGACCATTTCCTCGCTGGAACAGTTCGTCTCCTTAGGAAAACTTCATCTGAGACCTCTTCAGTTTTTCCTAAAGGAGAGTTGGGACCAGAAGTCTCAGGACTTAGCAACTTTGTTCCAAATTTCGGACAAGATAAAAGAGGATCTCAACTGGTGGTTAGACCCTCGAAAATTATGCCAAGGACTGTCTCTTCAGTTACCGAGCCCTACCCTAGTGTTGTTCTCAGACGCCTCGGAGTCGGGATGGGGGCAACACTAGGGTCGAGAGAAGTGTCAGGCACCTGGGAGGGAGACCAGGTGAACTGGCACATCAACAAGAAAGAGCTATCAGCAATTCATTTGGCTCTCATCAAGTTCGAGTTCCTTGTCGCAGGACAAGTAGTCCAAGTGAACTCAGACAACACGACTGCCCTGGCTTATATAAGGAAACAGGGAGGAACACACTCCTTCTCCCTTTACGAAACGGCAAAAACGTTGCTGTTATGGGCTCAGGAGAGGAGGATCAGACTCCTCACCAGATTTGTACAGGGAGAGAGGAATGTGAGGGCCGACCTTCTCAGCAGGAAGGATCAGGTCCTTCCCACAGAGTGGACTCTCCATTCAGAAGTCTGCGAAAGACTGTGGAACCTGTGGGGAAGGCCGAATATCGACCTTTTTGCAACCCACTGGAATGCAAGGCTAGAAAACTACTGCTCTCCGATATCGGACCCGAGAGCAGTTGCAACAGACAGTCTTCTCTAGATTGGACAGGATTAGACGGATATGCCTTTCCCCATTCAAGATCCTAGGAGAAGTGGTGAGAAAGTTTGCATCATCGGAAGGCGCGAGACTGACACTGGTAGCTCCGTTTTGGCCAGCTCAAGACTGGTTCACAGAGGTACTGGAATGGATAGTAGATTTTCCAAGATCGCTTCCACACAGGAACGATCTTCTCAAACAGCCCCACTTCAACAGATTCCACAAGAATCTCCCGCTCTCAGTCTAACTGCCTTCAGACTATCGAAGGTCTGGTCAGAGCGAAGGGTTTTTCGCACAAAGCTCACGAAGGCTATTGCAAGAGCCAGAAGATCCTCAACCCTTCGCGTCTACCAGTCAAGTGGGAAGTCTTTAGAAGATGGTGCAGGACCAATAAGATATCCTCTTCCAGTACCTCTGTGACAAACATTGCTGATTTCTTTATCTTCCTGAGGAACATTGCAACCTCGCTGTATCCACAATTAAGGGATACAGGAGTATGTTATCTTCGGTTTTCAGACACAGAGATCTGAATATCTCGGAAAACAGAGACCTTCATGACCTTATAAGGTCTTTTGAAACGTCAAAATTCAGGACTTGAAACCTCCCAGTTGGAATCTAGACATAGTTTTGAAATTCTTAATGTCTAAAAATTCGAACCTCCTCATCAAGCTTCCTTCAGGGACCTCACCAGGAAGTCACTTTTCCTCTTTGCCCTTGCCTCAGCTAAGAGAATAAGTGAAATACAAGCCTTAGACGGCAAAGTTGGTTTTAAGGGAGGTTCGGCTATATGCTCCTTTAAACCATTATTTCTAGCGAAGAATGAGAATCCTTCTAAACCTTGGCCAAGAACCTTTGAATTAAAAGGTCTTTCTTCTGTGACGGGACATGAGTTGAGAGGACTCTATGCCCTGTCAGGAGCCTTAAATTCTACTTAGAAAAGAAGAAATCTCTGGGAGGATCGGTTGAAAGTCTTTGGTGCTCTGTCAGGAATCCTTCACGAGCGATCTCAAAGAATGCGCTGTCATTTTTTATTAAGGACGTCATCAAGGAAGCGCATATCTCATGTGAGGATGAGCACTTTAAGCTCCTTAGAGTGAAAGCACACGAAGTGAGAGCCATTGCTACTTCCTTGGCTTTTCACAAGACGTTGTCTCTCCAGTCTATTTTAGAGGCAACCTATTGGAGGTGTAATTCAACGTTCGCATCTCATTACTTACGAGATATTAGAGTAACGTATGATAAGTGCTTCTCTCTAGGAGCGTACGTATCTGCGGATTCGGTGCTGGGACAGGGAGCTGAATCCAATCCTATTTAGTTTAGTTAATTTAGTTGTTTTTTAAGCTTGGTGGTGTGTGTTTTTTATGGTTGGTTGAAAGAGGGTGATGGAATTATGCTTCCCCTTTCAATTCTTATCACTAACAAGGTTAGGATTGGTCAGGTGGTCGGGATTGGTTGTCATGTTCCTTGTAATTTGTATGGACACCTAGCTCTGTCATGTAAGAGGGATAGCCCCCATTGATACGATTCAGGTGTAGGCTCGGTCATGTAAGTGGGTCAGCCCCCTTGACACACGATCCGCTATAGGCTCGCCATGTTAGTGGGTCATCCCCATTGGCACGATCCAGAAGGGCTGTCAGTCACAGGTCACATCCTCGCTGAAGCTCCTGAGGCAAGCAGACTCATAGACAGTATCCATGAAGTCTTCTGCCCAATCAGGTAAGAACCATGGTTTTTTGTTTATCCTACAACATATGTTGTTTCCCGTTTTTAGTTATTTTTCTGTCTCTTACCCTCCTCCAAGGGTGCCATTCAGCTAAGTATATATCTGACGGGTAAGTTGCATGTACAAAAATGATATTTTTATGATAAAATAAAGTTTTGTACATACTTACCCCGCAGATATATCGATTGATAACCCGCCCAGCCTCCCCTCAGGAGACAGGTGGAAGAGAAAATCTGATTAGAAAACGGAATGGTTCCTATTCCGCCACCCAGCGGCGGGTATGGTTGATCACCTGACCTACCTGTGCGTGTGTGCCTTGAGTTTTGAAATTCTGTCGGGAACGTCGGAGACTATAGCTAAGTATATATCTGCGGGTAAGTATGTACAAAACTTTATTTTATCATAAAAATATCATGTTCGAGCATGCAGGATAGCAGACACAGAATTCCCCTTTGAACCTTCTCTCAAGGGGCCTCGGCCTTGAAGGAGTTTAGAGTTCGGAAACTAGCGCTAGTTCACAGCAGATGATTCCACCCTGTCCAGTTCCAATTGTGTTCATGCAATCGGCTCGAGCAGGCGTGCTCGCCCAGCCGAGCCCCTGATCGAGCTTGCGAGACTGGCTGGCTCACCCGCCTGCCTCCCAGTCCACCGCATACCACCCGGTCTGGATCGCATTCGCATGATCGGCTTGGTTCAGTGCTGCTCGGCATGGCCCCACTCGGTTTTTCCGAATTGGGTTCGGCTCTGTTAAAGTGAACTTTCTGCTCTTCCCAGGAAAGCGCTTTGCCCGGCACAATCATTCTTCCCCGTGTGGCAGTAATCTCCTTTGGTTGATTATCGCTCACGGTCCGCCTCCTACTGGTCTTACTGGCAGGACAGGTAGGGGTACTTTTCTCCTCACCTGTTCTCTTTTTCCTTTCTGTTGTTCCGAGAGAGGCGAGACAGACAGAGAGAGCTCTGACGAATTTTTCCCTGTTTGCTGTGATACAGAAGGTCATAGGAAAGTTCAGGGATGCTGTGGACTCGCACATGATTCTAGTGACTCCTTGGTGGTCATGTAGGGGTGGTTCCCAGACCTCTTCCTCTTTTATCAAATCTTCCTGACTCTTGTCACTGAGGAAAGGCCTACTCAGACAACCAGGCCAAATGAGATTCCATCAAAACCTTCCCATACTTTAGCCAAATGTGTGGAGACACTACCATCTCCTCTGATTGAGGGTTTTTTCAAAGTTCTGTAGACAGTCAATCATTAAGTCCTGGAGGGAGTCTGCAAATGCCTGATACCAGAGCCAGTGGCTGGTTTGTAGAGCTTGGTATTCTCCAGAAGGGTTTCTTGCATCAGCACCTTTGTAAATACTGTAACTTCATTAAATTTTTTTAGATAATCATGCTTTGCAAGGAATCTGTTGGTCCCTGCTTACCATGAAAGGATATAGATCCATGTTGTTATCACTTTTAAGATCTATTTGGACAAGATATTAGAGGGGCTCATTGACCTTTTCAGGTTGAAATTCCCAGGTCTCCAGTTGAGCCTTTGTTTTGGAAGTTTTGAGCCCTGAGATGGAGCTTACCTTAAGGACTTGTCAGTGGAAGCTGATTATTATTGGCCCTCACTTCAGCTGGAAGGGTTAGTGAGCTGCAGGATCTCTCCTGCAATGTGGTCTTCACTCATCAAGGAGCAGTTCTCTCATTTTTGCTGCTCTTCATGGCAAAAAAATGACATTAACACTCATGCCTTGCCGCAGACTTTTGAGATCCCCAGTATATCTTTCTTGGCACCAGATGGAGAACAGGTAACTCTGTGTCCATTCAGGGCACTTGCATTGTATGTTGAAAGGACCCTGGACATTAGCCAGAATGTGAGGAATTTGTTCTGTAGCCTCAGGAAGCCTGATTTGCTTACGTTCAAACATGATATGACCATTTTGTTAAAGGCCTTGAATAACGATGCCCACACTAACCTTGACCCTTCTTTTTTACCTCTGCTCAAGGTAAAGTTTCATTTTGTAATGCCTCCAGCATTATTTAGAGGGCCTTGTGACCTCATGAATTAGTTCTCACTTGGCATCAGTACTTGCTTATGGGAATCATTATCAGAGGAACAGCATCGTATTTCTTAAAGAATAAGTAAAGTTCTGCCCTAATTAATTTCCCACGTCCTATATTGTGGGAATTAGCTATCATAATAGAAAGTTAAGTTTAAAATTTCATAACTACCAGTGTAAAAATAAAATGTATTTTTATAAATCCTTAGCTCTCGAGGGTCATATACAATTACCTCCCCATTCTCCCCACTCCAGTGGGCCGAGAAAATTGAAAACAATAGATGCTCGAACCAATGATTTGCCCAGAGGAGATGAGTGTATAGTGAGTATAAAATTATTTTTCTTATTAATTTTTTATACTGTTACATGCACTGTCATCCTCCTGCTGATGCAATGAGTTCAGCAATAATATTAGAAGTAAGTATTTGGAAAAATACATTTTACTTTTGAAGTAGGTATTAAAATTTGGTGAGTTTACTGTAGTGTGAAATTGTGGTGCAAATTTTTAGTTTTGGTTTACAAATATGTAAATTGATTTGCAACTTCATCATTTAATATTGGGTACTGTACTTTGCTATGTAATCTCCATAAATAGATTTCTTAAGTATTGTATTTATTTTCCACAGAAGTTTCCTTACTTGGGAGAAGTCCTTCTCAGATAGAAGTTAATTTACTGGCCTTTTATGTGATATGATGGGTTGGCATTTGAATCTGGAAACATCACTCCTGAAAATATTCTGCATTTAAGAGTGCAGTACGGTGTAAGGTAAGAGAACCATTTTTGTTTAGATTATGCAGGTTGATAAAATAGTACAAGTATATGGTTTATATTGTGTAGTAGTAAACACAATCTGCTTATAACCAGTTTATAGTTCTTCCTTGTCTTGTATGAAATATTTATATTCTTTTAGTAAAAGCTGGTTTGATTGTTGAAGCTTGTTAACAAAGTGGTGACAGGTGTGTTGGGAATTGAGGAGGAATCCAACCATTGACCTTGCTGAAACCGCACATTTTTAGGTGAAACATGCTCCCTATCGTTAGCTTATCTGCAGCTACTTTCGCGGGTTTGACAAATGTTAAAATTAAAACAATCGTTAACGCTCCCAATAGTTATTCCTACCCCTTGGAGAGTTGGGGTAAGACAGTGAATGTTTTGGTTGTCATTCTTCTCTAGTCAGCGAATATGGATGGATGTGTAGACAAGTGCTCTGAAATTTTGGTTTTTCTTGGTTAACAAATGGACTGTCTGGATTTTGGTCTGTATGTGGCAAAATGGATACTTCTTCTCAATCTTCCCTATCTAAATCTGTTAGGTTTTGTAAGAAGGTAAATGGTTACAAGACCAGATTAGGTTAATTGATTTATGTACGCACGAACTATGCATGGATCATCAAGAGGTGAATTGTGATTCAGACAACCTTTATGATCATTGCAAGGATAGAGAAGGATAGACTTTAGAGAAAGGAAATAGAAGTCTTGAATCTAGGTTTACTTTAGAATTAACACATGGTCAAGAAGGTAGAGATAAGTCTATAAGTTTCTTCTCGAGTGGATATAGATACTTCTACCGTACACCCAAATATCAACTCAGTTAAATTTAGAATTGAATTTTGTGTAACAATTTGAGTCTTTTGCATCAAATGTGTCCAGTGAATTGGCATGGACATTGTCCCCTCATTCCTTTGGCCACTCCACGGATGCAGCCTTTCCTGTCACCTTGGTACCCCTACCGACAGGCCTGGTAGCCCGGGTTTCCAGACGAAGACTAACATCCCAGGATGGTCAAGGACTGTGTCCTCTGTCTCCTACCTTTGCTTTCGATGCTCCATGGACAGAGTTAGATTACAGTCACATAAGGACAGTTATGGTAGGTCTATATCTTCAATAGGTTTAGATCTTTTGTTTGACCCCATTGTCCTATGGTTATTCTAGCGATTTGTGCAAGCCAGATAACCGATTGTGACTCGTAGTAATATCTTCATACATAAAATTGCCTCTTTTAGGGAATGTGTCAGGTTGATCAATCTCAAAATGCATATCTATGTCTTTTGGATGTATTATTTTGGGATATTAGTTCATACAACTTGTTGATTAAATGCTACATACATGTTTTGACCAGTAAGTGTTCTTACTGACAAGGCCCCAGTCCATTTCTTGACCCCTTGCTAGTCTTCAGAGCACTGTCACTCCAAGAGTTCACATGGTTCCATAGGTCTAGTTTGAACAATTTGGGCTATTGTAATATACCAGGGTTGTGGTTTAAAAACTACATTTTTTCTGATACCCATTACTTCACAGAGATAGTCCTCCTCCTTAACTCTCCTTGTTGCAGTTGGTTCATATGACCGTGAAGTAATGGGTTGTCACATGAAACAGTGATCTTGTTTTTTTAAAAATATATACTTTGTGCAATCTATTCATGAAACATTGATGTGCCTGTTGTGCATATGTGTGTTATTTTAATTATAATTTTTCTTATTCCCATACTTCAGCAAAGATGGAGACTGTGACCATAACAGAGATGATTGGATCGGAGGGGGAGGAGGAGGAGGTGTTCCTTGAAGCATCTTTAGAGGGAGCTCCACTATTTGCCAATACTTCATACAAAAACCTTCTTGAGGACTTTGTAAGTTACTATTTTCAGATTTTGATAATGACAAGGATATGGGGGAATAATAGTGTAGTATGGAAAATTATTGTACTGATATAGTTGATTTTAACTGAATTATAAATAGTTGGAGTCATTTATAATTGTCCCACATGCACTTTGGTAATTTAATTAAACATTGTAATAAGGGTATTTACTCTTGGTAATTGTAGGCTTTTATATTGGTTTGTCTTTTTACTATGAGACAAGAATCAAGTGTTTAACTGCACCATTAGCCCCTGGCTAACCTGTGCAGACTTACACTTAAGTTATGTATAATATCCAGAGAAGTAAATAGTACATACCATTCTAGTGTTGAATAAGTGTATAATAATTGCATTTTACACAACAAAAAATAGCCCCAAAATACAACACTTTAGCAAACAAAATATTTTTCTGAAGAACGTTGTCACGATAGGCATACCTACCCTAACTATGTATTCATAATCAAGTAAGTGTAATATCGCAAACCAGCAATTCGTAAGCAGTGTGTGTGTGTGTGTTTGTATAATATATGTATACAGTGGCCCCCAGGTTTTACATGTTTCACATTTCTGCAGTTCACTTTGCCGCAGATTTTTGTGGAACACATCATTCACTTGTCCACAGGGGAAATTTTACTAATTTGCAGATTTTTCTTTGAGCTGTATCTCTAAAATTATCACTGATTCATTTTTTTTTTCATAGAGCAACACTATTTGCTCACTAATTACTGTATTTTTTTCATTAAAATATACGGCATGTGTATAGAGAGGGAGAGAGAGAGAGAGAGAACTGTGGTTTTTACATCGAAGTCTAAGCACAGTATAAATGGATTCTCTAAGTGAAATAACATTTCACTGGTATTTTGCTATTTTTTCCATTAAAGTAATATGTATACCGTTTGAGAGAGAGAGAAAGAGAGAGAACTGAAGGGTATATACGTACACTGAAGCAGAGTAACTTGCCGGGGACGAGAACTAAAGGCGCTTAAACTATGGCGATGATGAGAATGTTGAGAGTTGCCTACATATGAAATTTGGATTTTAAATCTTTTTACAGTGATTAGAGATGAAACATCAACCTACCTTGTGGTAAGGGTGTAAGAATACTACCACCGTAGGCCCTGTGTGTCGTAAAAGGTGACTTAAAGGTCAGCTGCTGCCTTTCAGTCTTGCTTTTTTAGTAAAAGGCTAGGCCCACCGCCGATAACTGTGGAAACTGCTGCCTTGCAGTCTAGTCTTACATTTAGTAAAAGGCTAGGTTCACTGCCTTGCAGGGGAGTTGGAAAGATACAGACTTATTGGGATGAGAACAGTGAGGGTTTGGAGATGAGTGATTTGTGGAAATTAAATCACATCTCTTGGTATTGAAGGCAATTATGATGATGATTATTAGTCAAGCTGCAGCCCTGTTTGGAAAAACAATGTGGTAAGCCCAAGGGATTCCAATAGGGGACACAACCCGGTACAGAAAAGGAAATACAGTAGAAGCAAAGTGTAAACTATGAAAGAGAAATAAGAAATAAGATAAATAACAGCAAATATGATAGATAACAAAGTTGTTAAAAAAATAATTAATGAATAAGCTGTGAAGTGAGACATGTCAGCCTTAGCAGTAGAAAACCATTTGCATCAAGTCTATACTTCTAAAGTTCCTATAATTCAAGTACTGGATTAGGAAGATCATTCCACAATTTGGTTACAATAGGAGTAAAGTGATTAGGAAACTCTTGTGTTACTGAAGCTCACAAAAGAAGGCAAGACTGTATGAACTAACTGCACATCTTATACCTACTATGTGGCTGAT
Organism: Macrobrachium rosenbergii; assembly: GCF_040412425.1. Lineage (NCBI taxonomy): Eukaryota > Metazoa > Arthropoda > Malacostraca > Decapoda > Palaemonidae > Macrobrachium > Macrobrachium rosenbergii. The sequence goes on along the minus strand of NC_089792.1, from coordinate 27,349,806 downwards.
AATAGTCTAGGGGAATCAGAATGCGAGGGATGATCTGAATTGAGAAATATGACAAATTCTTAATTTGTATTTTTCCTAACATAAAAGTGAGGTCTTTACATAAAGGATTAACTTTCAGTGAGTGGCTTGGCTCTCTGAACTGAATTGCAATTTGTACATTTATGAATGATTGGTTATAATGAAACAAACCAATTTTATTTATAATTTATGTCTACCAATTCTTCGTTCATATACTGATTTTCTGCCTCCAAGCAACACTGATCTCTTGCTGCCGTGTAGCAAGAATATACAAAAAGTGAAGAATGTGGTCAATGGGTACAAGTCTGCTATTGCTCTTCTGCCTGTTAGAGAAAATAAAAGGTTGCTCTGTCTGGGACATTTAGGAACATTTAAAGATGAAAAATTTGTGGCATGTGTGAGATTTGTATAAAAGAATTATAAAAAAAAATTAGCATTTGAATATTTATTAATATTTCAAGTACATATCAGTTTTTTACTTAACCTTTATCTTTCCTATGTATAATGCTAATTGAAGTTTTTACTTATTGTATATTTCTCATGAACTTTTATAGGTTGTAAGTGCTGATGGGGGTAAGTAAAAGACAGATTTTGATTTATATTATTTTCACTAGGTATTGATTACTTTGAAATGCAGATGTATAATTTTTTCTATTTACTTGATATTATTTACACTAGGTATTGATTACTTTGAAATGCTGATGTGTAATTTTTTCTATTTACAGAATAATCCAGACCTTGGCTATCTAGTTTTGTCTCTTCTTGTTGCCATGGTTTGGGCTGTGTACATAATACTTTTTAATGCTCGGGTTCAAGGCCGCATTTTAACAGCGTTACTGAGGAGATTTGTAAAGAGCGGGGACTTATCTATAGGTAACGTAAGAACCCGTTATGTATAACACTGAAGATAACTGTTAAAACATGTTCTTTAGAGCTTGTCTCAGGGAAAATATTTTATTTTGTGTGGTTGAGGTTTATATTGGAAAATATCATGGTGTATTTTTTTAATATTGTGTTGCATATTTTGAAAACCATATTCTCCTGTGGCAGAATGTCTTACATTTTTTTTGAGAGTTATAAGTCACCCATTTCAAGTTAATGATAATTATTTAATTTGGTTTAGAATGATAAACACTGTACATTACTTGAAATTTATACTTATTTAACAGTGACTTTTGATGATGTCAGTATATGTGTATTTATCTTTTACAGGATCATTCTCTCTGTCTGTATTGTCTGGTCAGATAATGTTTAGCAATGTCATATATGTGACGGAAGATTACAGCCTTCATAGTTGATGGAATTCTGAAGTTTCGTTACTGGCTTCTGTATGTTAAACGACAGCTATCTGAGGTTAGTTTTCAAGACTATGATTTTTGTTCCACCATGAATTATAGCTTAATATGATGTGCATTATATAAGTGTATTATTTATGTAATTAAATAAGACCACTGAGTCACATATCTAGATTCTTTATAGGACTTGTTCTTAAATGAGAGACGGTAAGTTGAGCAAGGTAAAGTCAGTGAAGTTGGACAACTCTTTGGGACGAGACCAAACTGAACAGATTCTAAGTAGAAGGTGGAGGGCAATGTACTAGGTAACCTAAGGGACTACAAAGAACCTTAAATTGAATCTCCAGTGTGTTATGCAATAAGGAAGTCCCGGGGTTACAACTGGCTTGGCTTACAACGTTCCAAGTTTAAGACGCTCTTCAGATATGTATATTTATCAAAAATTATTTCCCAGATTAAAAGGCATGTTCCAGGTTAACGATGCTGATCCAAAATATGGCTCCAAAACGGCAGAATGGTAAAAATTTGGAGATGTTTTAATGAAAAACACAATAAAAATGCAGGTTATGTCATTTTTGAAGACACCCAAAGGATTAAAAGTAAGGTTCTTACGATTTTTTATGATACTGATCGGAACAGAAGAAATATTGATCCAAAATGGCAGAATGGTCAAAATTTGGAGGTTTTTTTTATGAAAAATAATAAAAATGCAGTATATGTCGTTTTCAAGAAATCCAAAGGATTAAAAGTAAGATTTTCTACGATTTTTTATATTTCGGACGACACTGATCTGAACAGAAGAAATATGGATCCAAAATGGCAGAATGGTCAAAATTTGGAGGTTTTTATGAAAAACTCAATAAAAATGCAGGATATGTTGTTATCAAGAAACCCAAGGATTAAAAGGAAGGTTTTCGTATGATTTTCGACAATATTTTGGAAGACGCCAGTCCGACACCGATCTGAACGGAAGAAGTAAAATTTACATTCATAGGGCAATATTCATTTACTCATTTTTCTTTTATTTTCATGACCAAATACATTTTTTAGATAAAAAATTTATTTACTAATTTTCAGATAATAATATTAAGGTAACCACAGCAAAATATCAGTAAAATTTTAAATTAAAATCTTGCGAAATCACAAAACAGCCTACTGATGTGAACAACTCGGTTCAATCTCTCTCTCTCTCTCTCTCTCTCTCTCTCTCTCAGTACTGTACATACATATCTTTTAATGAAATATGAATTACTGTATCATAAACATACGATATGAATTACTGTATTATAAACATAAAACTCCAGGAAGTTCACGACACCATCATCCACTGCTGCCTATGCCCGGTGCAAAATTTAAAATATTTTCAGTATTGTTGTATCAGTACTGCATCGTAATCTCTGAAACCATCGGAACTGCTAACCCCATCACAAACTCAGTTTATCATAAAATTAAACATCGTAAAAGGGGAAATACCTGTATGATGTAGAGGTAAGGTTCATTTCAAAACTATAAATACTGTACTGTATTTAAAGTTTTATTTTTTTTTAACACTTACCTCTCCATTACATATACAGTTTGCCCTCCCTACTTCCCCACATTCACAGTGGACAGAATTAGACTGACTGGCTATGAGTGTTTGTACCTATTGGTTCTCTGGTTGGGGAAGTAGATGGATAGAAGACTGATATTCATAAAAACAGAGTGTTCTGGTTTTTTTGTTTCAGTCTGTCGAACAACCACTGATGCGGAAGTATAAGCTATATAATGGAGAGTTAAGTATTTAAAAAATAAATCTTGTTAAGTATTGATATTTTACTAAGTATCCTCCTTCTAGTCCCTCTAATTAGTATGCATACATATGTATGCTTGTTTAGGAATTTCTCACTTGGAATTGGTGGTGGCTCTGCTATATTACAGTAGGATTTTTATGTTTTAACAACTTGTAAGCTCAGATGAAAGGGAGTTTGTATTTTATGGAAAATTTAGCTCTGTAGGAGTACCATTTACAATACCATGTCCCTTGCGCGCCACTTTGTTAATGGTACCTAAAGTTCTTTGCAGCTTCAGTAGGTCTATGTCCCAGCTGTACTGTTTTCCTCATAAACTTGACCTTGCTCCAATTTCACTTCTCATTTAAATAATTCTTCACAAGAGTTGTATGAGAATCTAGAAATGTGACTCAGCAATCTGTGTAAACAGTTTTTATAATAATAATGGTGGAAAATAAGAATAGTGTTAAATTAAATACGTTATATTTTTTAAAATACTGCATGCATCATTTGGTGGTGGAAAAACAAACCAAGTGATTCTATAAGTTTTGAATTATTCAATGGCTGTACTGTTTGTAATGGTAAATATTTCCTATTTTCTATATTGACTTGTAGTGAGCTTAATATTACTTGTGACTTTTATTAATGATGATCTTTTTAGCTAACATTAATGAAAAAAATCTTTATGAATATTTGTTTTGCATTTTCAGACATGTCTCACTGTGACCATCGTGTATGGCTGGAACTAAATGGACCTGAGCTTCATATATATAACCGTTCACAGTTATATGGCCGACTTGAGAAGCTTTTTGGCTTAGAACAGCAAGTCTTAGGCAGCAACAATGGAAAAGTATCTACTGGCAAGAATGATGAAGAAATTGAACAAGAGAAAGTGGGAACAAATCAGACACGAGACATGACTTTTTGGCAAGACTGGAGAGATCTTATTCCTGTCATCAAAATAGATTTAAATATGGTAAGTTCTCTCAGATTTAGATATGCTGCTAAGTTCTCTCTCTGTAATTTATGACTAATCTGAACATTGTTCACTGCAGCCCCATTACCCACATGTTGCCTTGTTTCTGCATAGGAAATCCCAGTTGCATGAACCTGTTGTATTAAGAAAGAGGACATCCCTACTGTGCATGCCTATACCCTCTTGATACTGCACATTACACTCATTCTGTTGTTTGACTTTGCAGCACTCACATCTCCTTGTTACTTACCCTTTTATCTTTTAAGATGATTTTTACTTTTGTTCCAAGCTTCTTCACCGAAAACCTAAAGCTGCTGCAGAGACTTTAAGCAGATATCAGCTCCACCTCATGGATGAAGAATCTGATTAGGGTTGTGAAAAGTCCATGACACAACAACTTTTGTCTGCCTTTTATGGAACTCACAGGTTCTGCAAAGGCTGGGGTGCTTGACTAAGGCTAGCCAAATTCTACCAGGTACTGGGTCTTAGATCAGCTCAACTGAGAGATTCGTGCATGAGAACAAGCGATGGCTGTTCGACAATTGTGGGTACTTTGAGGCAGCCACCTGGTGGACAATTGCAAGCCATTGGACCTCTCTTAAGCTAGACATGTGGTCATCTTCTTGGATAGAACCTTGGTACTCCTCGAGATGATCTGTTGATTTTGTTTTTTTCTGTGAGTAGCTTCTCATTGACAATGTTGATCAATTAAAAAAGGAGGCTTTTTGGATTCAGTCAATTGGGGAATGCTTATTTTCAAATCCCAGCTCATCCTTCATTAAAAAAGTACAGTCATTCCATACTGAGAGGATTTGTCATATTTGGGCAGTGTATTGGGCTTTACAAGTCACTTTATGGACTTGTGGGTTGGTATACTCTTTTTGTGAGTAGCTGGATGACTGGCTTGTTGTGGCATCTGCAGGTGACCATCCACTCATAAGTTCTCCTAGTATTTAGCTCTGCTCGCAAAGATGTGTTAGTATTTGATAGGTCACTGAGTTTCCTTGAAAAAGTTTGATTTTGGATTTGTTCATTGCATCTACAGTTTCCAGCATTACAGCTTGATATCTTTCCTGCTTTAACAACAAAGGAGATTCTCCAAGATCTGCAGTGGTGGCAGGATTGATGAATCTGTTAGTAAGAGTCCTAGTTGTGCTAGTGCCAGAGATGATACTACCCTTAGGTACTCATTACCTGGCTCTCCAAGCCTCTTGCATTTGGTTAGAAGACAAAGGCAACTGCATAGACTGTTTGGAGACAAAAGTAATCTTTTTTGGACTAAGGGCTTTTACAGGGCACATTTTACCCATGATAGTGGGGTTCATATCAGACCACTTGATAATGGTAGCCTGCCCAAGGAATCAGGGCATAACAAGATTGGAATGTTTACATTGTATTGCAGTCTCTGTCTTCAGTTTGGCAGAAAAACACAAGGTTCAGCTTGTCCCAAAATTCATTCATAGGGAGTAATATATTGAGACAGACTCCCTCAGCAGAACCAGCTGAATGTTCCCTTGATCTTGACATGTATCAGCTGCTCTGGCAGTTGTGAGGAACAACACTATTCAGCTTGTTTGCAACAAACCTCAAAAGCAAGTTTCCAAATTATCACTCTGCCATTTTCAACCCTGCAGCCCAGAAATTAGATGACTTTATGCACCCCTTGGAGAGCCTTAAAGTTACACTTTTTTTTTACCTTTCAGGTTATTGAGGGCCATGTGGACTTGAGTCATCTTTCCATGATCCTAATTGCTTTGTATTGGGCCCTAAAAGGTTGAGGAACCATTTGTTTTTTCTTGTGAGTACTCAAGGACTCTTTCCAAGGGATAAGCCTTTCTGGAGATTTCATTAAAATATGGGCATACTCAATCTTCACACTTAGAGGTTATCTAGCAAGACTCCTTCTGCAGTGATTTTGAGCAGAAGCGGCCAGAGCCATAACAAGACCCAGAGCTTCTGCAATCAATCTGTACCATTAAATTTCGAAGACCTTATGTGATGCAAAATAAGGTGTAATTTTTGGCTATTGAGGGCCTCAATAATAAATTTTTATTATTGAGGCCTAGATATTGTCTTCAGTAGATTTGGAAAGACTGTACCTCTATAATCTATGAAGCTACCTAACTGTGAACTTTCATTGGTGTGAATAATTCTTAACAAGATCTGTATATTAACTTTGAGATTAGGCCTCCTTGATAACCTGTTCAGCAGAATCACGCACTCTTAAGATTTGGAACCAGTTGGTCTTGCCTTCACCCCTTACTTGATGGCTAAGATGTAGACTGCAAGGTCACTCCTCCATTTACAATTCGCCTCTCATATTTGAGTAGGAGTAGTGAAAATAACTACCTCTGAGTGTTCAGGTCAGTTCCCCTGTATTTGCAAAAAACAAAGAAATTCTGAAAGAATAATTACAGGTTGTTTTTATCCAAAGATGGAATCAAGAAATAGTTTACCATAAATGCTGTTGTCTTCCAGCTTATTGGCATTACAAGAACATTTCAGAGGAAGAAGCCACTTATGTCAAAGTTTGGCACTTGAAATCAGGATATTGGCCACTTTTTTAAAAATCAATTTGGATCTTCTTTTGGTTTTAATGACTATTACCAGGAGATATCAGAGAACTTTTGCTTCTGTTTATGCAGGCACTTACCCTTTGGTGTATAGGTTCCTTTTCCTTAGATCCAGTCATTATGGAAGGTCAGGTTATTCCATTTTGTGGGAACATAGGGTTAGGGGAATCATCCTCATCCATATCGTGATCATTCTTTTGTCATCCTGCTTAGTGTAGCTATTCTGTGGATTTTTGTTTCTATAACCTGTAGCTGTGGTGAGTGTACATTTTCTCCTCATATATGGTATGAACAATAATTTTTCAGGTTTTCTTAAGGAATCCCAGTCCAGTCTGAATTCATATTTTCCTCCGGAGTTATGAATTTTTAATCAGTCATCTTTCCAGATGCTCCAAAGAACATAACTATAAAATTTAATTTAAAACTTATAACATTTCAGTTTATGAGACAAAGTGTGATATCCTAGTTTTTTGCCTGTGTATTACTTCAGTATATTTACCATTATTTTCAGTGTGTTTTACCCTTGACACTAAATGCACATACTGTAGATTTTTCTGAGCTATTAGTTTTTATCCAGGCCTAGGCCTTTTATGATCTTTGAATTTTATACCTTTACAGTTTGTTTATGGTTGTATTGATAGATGGTTATTTGATGCATATGTTTTAAATGGGGGATATGATGTAATGGGTTTGTATTGAAAAATATAATTTTATATAAGTAACTTACCAAGTAACTACATTCCTACTTGTCACGGCAGCTTAAGTTTTAAATTTTGCAGTAGAGCCCTATTGTTTTGGTGTAGGTAACCACCCCACCCACTTTCGGGGAAGAATAGGTACAACCAGGCTCAGGAGCTCAATTTGTTCCTGCCACTCATGGACTGAACATCGGTTGTTGGGTAGCTTTTGTTTTGGTTTGACTTTCACCGGTTGGTTGCAGGCATCGCTGACTTTTGGTGAAGTACACTGTTTATTTTGGTAGTGCTGATCTATTTTAGCCTAGCTAGTTTCCCGATTGTGACTGAAACATGTCAGATTCTAGTGCTCATAGTATTAGATATTGCAGCAAGGGCTGCAGGACTGGATTGACATCTGCTAAATATGACACGCTTACAATTTGTAGTTCTTGCAGAGGACAGACTTGTTCTTCTGACCTTAATTGCGATGAGTGCAGGGAATGGGATGAGGGGAGATGGAAAAATTTGAATTCTCATTTAGTGAGACTGCAAAGAGATATAGAATGAAAGGCGGCTGCAAAAAGCTGAAGTTAGGTTGTCTCATTCTCCTGACGTACCTTTCCCTTCAACACCTGTGACGGCCTTTTCCCCTATTCCAAGTCCTCTTACTCTACCATTAACTCGTTACATGGCTCCCAACCTTCCAAGCCCAGTGTCTAGCCAGCCGCAAAGCCCAGGTAGATTAGAAAATTAACGTTCTAGTGGATACCGTAACCCAGCTTGGGGCTTCGGTTAGGGTCCTGATGGACCAAATGAGTGCTCGTAGTGTTGGTACAAGTGTTGTGTCAGTGGAGGAGGTGGCTACCCGCCCCACCGACGCTCCTAGACAAAGATCCCTGCCAAACTCCCCTAACCCTGGGAGGCAAACTGGAAGTCCAGGGGAGGTCGGTTGGGTTTGCCCCCGTGTAGTTGCCCCCTCAACCGAGCCTGTTCTGTGTTCCCAGGACTCGGCAGACAGCCGCTGGAAAGGCATCCATGTGGATGTGCACGCCTTATCATCAAGTGACTCCCATTCTGACTCGTGCAGGAGACGAAGTTGGCATTTTCCCGAGTCTTCCAGACCATTAAAAAGGTCTGCAGCCCCAGAGTGCGCTCCTCCGCCTTCTAGTAAGCATTCCAGAGTGGGTGTGGTATGCATCCCCACGAATACGGGGGGCAGCTGGGGATGTGCAAGAGCTGGGTTGTACTATTCTTCCCCGAAAGTGGGCGGGGTCAGTTACCTAAACCAAAGAAGTAGAGCACTACCGTGAAATTTAAAACTTAAACTACCATGAAAAGTAGGAACTAATAGCAATGTAGTTACTTGGTAAGTATATATAAAACTTTATTTTATTATAAAAATGTCATTTTGGTTTTAAAAAGAATTAAGTTACAGAAAATGATATTGAATATTATGGTTTTGTCCACTGAGAAGTTTCATGATTTTAAGTATCAAACAGAAAAATTTTTTGTAAAATGAATTTTGGTTTTTTAAAACAGCATTAAGATTTTTAGTGTTAACAAGTAATGTATGAATTTTTTCATTTTAGGCTAGATTTGTGTTTGGTAATCGTTTAGTGGCATCAACATTATTGCTTACAACTGACAAAGCTGAGTGTATTTACACCACAAAGCCAGCTGCGTGCTCACTTGACCACTTCATGCATGTTGTCACATCAAAGGCTGAGAACCTAAGGGTATGTTGTAGATATTTTATTATTTTTGTGTGTACGTATTTTACTTTTGCCAGATATAAAAAATTATCCATCTAAGATTTAATACTTTCTGTATATTTTTTGCAATTATATAATTGTATAGGTTTTGGATGAAGCTCCTTTTGGTTTTGTTAAAGAACTGAATTTTTGCTTAGAGACTGACAGCATTATGAGGAGCAGCTTAATAGCATTCCAATACTTGTCTATTGCATAATATTACTCAGTATGTCATGCAACAGAACCAAGAAGTTTGGGCACTAGCCCAGAGTCCTGATCTGACTGGGTAGGACTGATAACTGTTTGTTCCTTTTTAAGCTATTGCAATGACCTGCTGTGACAAATCTGACATTTCATTCATCTCTTTAACCTTTCGGGGAATGTTAATTCCATATGAATAGTTTTCATTTACTGAATAATAATAATTATAATAATAATAATAATATGGAAAATCTGTGAATAGGCAAATTTTCCGCAAATTATTTGTTGTTCCACAGAAAAATTCGCGAATAGGTGAATCCACAAATCCTGAACCACAAATAGTCAGAGGTTAACTATGATGTGATGATCATTGGTCATAAGAAAAGAATGTTTTATACGGAACTGAGTGAAAATGAACAGCCAAAATAATCTAGACCAAAAATATTTTAGAGATTATGTTGGGAACAAAGTTACCCACTGGAAGACAAATGAAGAATGAGTTGGATATCAGCAGGGCTACCAGACCTTCAGTGTCACCCATGCAATACTCACTCGTGGGAGGATGGTGCTCTTCTTCTGCTTCCTTTGGAGGGTTTCCTTGGCATATGAAATGGCACCATTAAGTTAAGGGTTAGCTGTTAAACAGTTTTTCAAAATATAGAATTTTACATTATGGTAACAAAGTGTATTTGATCCTACAGGTTATTCTAGCTCCAAGCCCCAAGTACACAGGCGTTTCAGATGAACCACCACGTTACATGGGTGAAGGATTTGTTGTGATGTCTTCAAGTGTCGTTCAGCTGTATTACTACATGGATGAACCAGGTCTTGTTCCAGAACATCCACAGGTGAGTTGTATATGAAGTAATTTAAGAATTATTTTCCTGATCGTTCACAATATATTTATATTGCAAACAAAGCCATTATTAATATTAGCCGACATTTTTAGTTGTCACAAATCCCATACACTTCATTTCTCATGGATCGTGTGCTCCTGGGAGATAGGAGTTGAACTTGAATCCAACCTGTTGACAAGCTCTGGAATCCTAGATTTAAGTAATTTTATTTTTTATCATTTTAGTATTTAAGCATGTTTCCTTGTAATTAGCTAACAAGCATTCCTATTTTATCATCTCCACTTCCACTCATGCATTTAGTGAACTGGGGAATCATGAGGCATCATTAACTTTTCCAGGTGTAGACTTTGTCACTGGTGGCTTGTTTTCTTGCGCCACCATATTCAAAATTTCACCTAGGAAAAGTGTTGTGAGCACAGTCTACTTGGTTTCACTGGAAAATGCTACATTCATTAAGACACCATAATGTTTCAATTTCTTCAGTGTTATTTGATGTTTAATTCTAGTCCTTGGTAAGATAACAGTTACTGAGTGTTGTACTTGTTTTGTTGTTGAATTAGTGCATGTTGATTTACTGCTTACTTTTTTTCAGCTTATTTTGTGCTCAGTAGATGAGGGCTATATTAACAAGTTGATAAGCGTTACCCAAGTTTTATATTATTAAAATTTCTGTGTGGCTTCGGTAACTTTGTCAGCATATTCACTGTTAGAATTTTTGCCAATGTCATCTTGGTTAGCATCTCTTTGCTTCAAATTGACTAAAACTCTTCATGTAAAGCATAGACACTACATTCAGTAGTAGAACTGTATTATTTCAGATGCATCACACTTGCTTTTGAATTTCAAGTATGTATTATATTTCCTGGCTTTGGAGTATTATATTTCCTGGCTTTGGAGATGCTGTTTTTCCCTAGAATAATTCTTGGAAATTTACCACATGTCCTATAGGCTAAAAGTTACATTTTTCTGATGCCTGTCCTAACTTTAGAGAAAGGTTATCTTTACTGGACATTAATCAAAATGCCTGTGACCTTTGGATAAAGTTTATAGATTGTACTTAGTTAAAGTAGTAAATAAATAAACACCACAGAACACAAAAAAATATGCAAGGTCACAAAGATTCATTCTGTTTCTCAACATCAGTGTATGAATCAGCCATTACTATCGATATTCTTTTGATGGTTATCCTATCTCCCTCTCTCAGATGTGTTTGTTTTTACAAGCCTCAAGGAACAAACATGAAGATACATAATAAAATTTTGTTAAACATGTAAAATAATTGAAATAATGATAACATTTTTGATGAGAATAATAAAATACAGAATATTTGTTATCTTGGAACTATACCATCAGTAGACAAACACTGACAGCCAGAAGGACACAATTTGTCATTTTGAGGTTTACAGACTCTCCTCTACTTGTGAATTTTCAAGTTACAAACTTTCAGAGATATGAACAACAGTGATCTTAAATTAAAATTTGTTTGGAGTGCTCCATCTACCACACTAAGTTCAAATTTTGTATTGCACGCCTCTGCTTAGTTACAATTTTGCCGCTACCCATGCCAAACAGCACCGTAGCTGATGCCAATATGCCGTCCTAGACTCTCAAACCTATGCAAGTGGTAAGACATCCTCTCTTGCGCTCTGATTTATTCTTGTGATTGTATAGTGAAATATCAAGCCCATCCTTTTTCTGTTGTGGCTAATGGAAAGGATAAAGCAAGTGAAGGTAGTGGCAGTGATAAAGAGTAGCCAGCTATCTCAGTGGAAACAAAAGCAACAATTATAAAGAAATTAGAAAGTGGTGAAAAAATGGTTGAGGTAGCACCCATTTATAATATGAATCGCTTAACTATTTGCACAATCTTTTAAAAACAAAGGACGAATAATGGAACACATAAGAAGTGCTGTGCCAGTGCAGTCAATAATTATAACTAAGAGAAGGGGGAGAGTGATAAAAGAAATGGAAAAATTTTTGAGTGTCTGGATGAAACACCACTTAGCCTCATGCTGATTCAGGAAAAGGCTAAAACCCTTATCAATGACATGAAGGCTAAGGTTGGCAAAAGCACTGCGTGGTGAAACATTTGCTGCAAGTCATGGGTGGTTTCTTCACTTCGAAAAATGCACTAACTTGCATCACGTGTCTTTTACTGGTGAGGCAGTAAGCGCTGGCAAAGCAGCAGATGAAAAATTTCCTGAGACGCTCAAGGAAATCATTGATAATGAAGGTTATACCCCTCAGCAAGTTTTTAATATTAATGAGGCAGGTCTGTTCTGGAAGAAAATTCCAGAAAAAGCATACATCAGCCATGAAGAGAAGATAATGCGAGGATTTAAGGCGATGAAGGATAGGCTTATTTGTAAACAAAAAGTTGCACTTTTAAAGAAAGTCCCTAAAGCATATGATAAGTTTAGAACATTAATTTTTCCCAGCTATATACATACTTAACAGAGGCGCCGATAATGATTTTCAGCGCCGATAAGCCCCAAAATTCGTAGAAAAGGCGCACTGATTTTCGGTTAGCGGTAATTTTCAGTTATCATCACACCCTTAGAACGGAACCCCTGCTGATAACCGGGGACTGCCTGTATTTACGACTAAGCCTTGGCTTGTTGCATCCAATAGTAGAAGTGAGTTGCCCTTCATTTGTCAGTGGATAGATTTTTTCTTCATTATCCTCAACTTTACTATCTTTCATGATGATATCCTGTAGAATAAGGTTAGTTAACCCTTTAACGCCGACTGGACGTATTTTACGTTGAAAAAAGTTGTCTGTCGGGTGCCGAGTGGATGTAAAATACGTCGACTACAAAAGTTTTTTAAATATTCGCGGAAAAATACTTATAGGCCTCGTTCACGGATCACGCTGTTGTTTTGTGTACAAGCGTGACCCAGCTGCACATGCGCGAATTTCTTTCTTATCCCAAAAGAAAGCATCAGCTAACTCTGCTGAAAATCTCAGAATTTCTTTAGTCACTTTGTCGTAATTTTTGCACCGTTTTCTGTTAGCCTTTACATAAAGTTTTATATATGAAAATGTGTGCAATTTCATGTAGAATACAACAGAAAATAACTCATGGTTGTAGCGTTTATCAATTTTGACATATTTTCATATAAAGCACGATAAGTGCCAAAATTTCAACCTTCGGTCAACTTTGACTCGACCGATATGGTTGAAAAATGCAATTGTAAGCAAAAACCCTTACATGCTAGTAACATTCAATCATTTACCTTCATTTTGCAACAAACAAGAAGTTTCTAGCACAATATTTTGATTTATGGTGTGAATTTTTGAAAAAAATATTTTTTTATGTCGTCCGCGTGTTACGAATTCATGCATCATTTTGTGATAATATTTTCTCTGTGTTGCTTTGATCGTTTTACAATTGGTTATATACCAAAATCATCGCAATTTAGTGTACAATACAACGAAAAAAAAAGTCATTAGCTTTACAGTAACTGTTTTGATCACAGTGGGATTTGTATACAATTATATATGAAATTTATTTTGCGCTGTCATATATTCCAATATTTATATATGATAATATTTTTTTTTTATTTCTGATGGTTGCATACTAAACTTCAGGCATTGAGAAAAAAAGGAGCCAAAAATGAACTCTTAATCTTAAAAACTAAGCGTGCTGTGATTTTTTGAAAAAAACTTTCTTTCCGCTTCGGCGCTAACTCCCAAACCCCGCCGGCATACGGCAGACACTTTTGTAAATAGAGGCTCGGCGTTTAAGGGTTAATGCTGTTTACTGCAATATTTGGTAAGTATGGCCAACTAGTAAATTTTTTGCAGAGTTCTATTTGGACTTGCAGTCCCAGACCTCATATAATGTCTTTTGCTGGCTTGTGAACATAAAGTATAACTCCATTCTCACGTACAGTCTTGGGTTACTTTGCTGATCTCAGTACTGTAAGCCTTGAGTTGGATCTTTAGTTCCAGTCAGCCAAATTAAAAGACTTTTCAACAGGTTATTCCACCCACCTGAATTACAACTTGGGCAAATTTAAACAGCAAGTTTATCGTGAAACAAGTGTAGTTTTTGGACGGTTCTTATTTTATAAGTGGATAGGTGTAATTTACATTACTATCATGCCTCCCAATCTTACTGATTGTTTACAGCTATAGCTTAGACTACAAGAGAAGTGAGGCCCCAACATGCATGGAACTAAATCAGTGCAGCTTTCATGGAAGTAGACGAGATTTAAAGTGTTTAGGAACTATGAAGCCTTGAATAGGCTAATGTAAATGATGAATTCATATTGGAAGGTTTGTTCTGGAAAATATTCTTTTTTGATACACAGCGAATGCTTAGAATTTTCAATACCAGAGTATTGCCATAGTGCTTAGCACAAAGTTATTGATTATTACCAGCCCCTAAAGAGAGGAGGAAACTGTTACCTCACCAGCCTTACCTTACCACAGTAAATTCTACATTTCGTCATAATAGGCATAACAAAAGTTCAGTTTGTACATATATTGTGGGTTGATTACTTTGCAATTTTGCAATAGTTCTTTGTAAACAGTGCACTATGACAAATATTCAGTAGAACAGTGCTTTTATTATGGGATTGTGTAGTAGTTCCCATATATAAAGACCTCAGGTTTTTTATGTTAGGAAAAATAAAAATTACTTTAAAAATTTGTAATTTTTCAGTGTTTTATATGTAAAAGATTAGATATATATTTATATTTGTAAAGGAAGTCAAACATTTCAATTGGAAGAGAAATCTTAGGACTCAAAGAAATATCAATGAAAGTGTGGTTAGGAAAACTTTTGTGTAAATCATGTCATTTATCAAGATCCTGAACTTTCCAGACAATGCGTCTTCCCAATGGAGATGAAGTAAATGCATCTCCTCCTGTGTGGGGTTTAGATATCAAGTGCGAGAAAGGTACAAACTTATGCTATGGACCCTGGGCTGATCGCCAGAGAGAGCAGCTTTTTAGCTTTTTCTTCCCACAAGACTATCAGACTATGCAGGTGAGGAAAGCTTATAAATTTTTGCCTTCTATGTATCTGTACATGTTGTGTCCAAACATTTCACATTAATGATGAATGTAAACTAATTTACCATTATATCAGGCATTTGCCAGTTAAATAACTGTAGTATTATGAAACAAATAAAACTTGTATTTGAAATAATGCTCTCTCTCATTTGAAGTTTGTATGGGTCTTAACTAAAATTCTAAATCTCTGTATTATCTTATTAAGTACATACTATACCTTTACAAGAACCTCTTGTTTGTCCCAGTGGAATAGACTAAATCTTGAAATTGTTCCTTCTTTCACTTTTATCATTTCCTTGTTCAGAATTTTGTCTGTTTTCCTTGTTGCTCTAATGTAGATCATTGCTGGAAGACATCTTTTTGGCCTATCTTCTCAAACCACTCATAGTAGAGAATTTCTGCTCTATCTCTTACTTTAATGCTTGTGACCACTGAAATATTACTCTTCACAAAATGTGAGCATACAAATTCTTTTGAGGGGCTATGATGCCGCACTACTAAACTATAGATCTTATTCTTGTACTACAGATCTGTAAAATAATTTAAGTGAGACTAAAATTAAATTTTGAATCGCCATGCACCAGTGCTTTTGGGTTTTTATTTTTCTCATAAACTGTTTTCATATAGCTGTGTATTGGTATTGGTCTCTTTTTGTTTGGTTGATTTTTTCTTTATTACAAATGCCTCCCTTTATTTTATCTTTCTCTTGTATTGTGTAATTGCATTATATTTTTTGCATTTTGCATGAGCTTGTTTGAGCAACATAATGGCCAGTATAGCCTGTTTCATATAAAAATATGTACACTGGGAATAATAATAACGGTATTGATAATGTCTGTTGAAAAACTTCTCTCAAAGCAGTATCATTGAAAATTTAGCCTGTTTCAGAAACATCAGTATGGGGTATTTTCTGTTTCCCTATTACAGTAAACCCCCCATATTCGTGGTCTCACTATTCGCGGACTCACGTATTCGCGGATTTCTCTGTGGAATGTATATACCCATTATTCACGGAAAATTTGCCCATTTGCGGTATTTTTCACTGAGAAATATCCACTAATTACTGTATTTTCATATCATTTTCAGGACTAAATGCACTTTTTGTGATAAAACTATTAAAATACTCAGGTATAAGCATTTTTAGAGTTTTTTTGTGTTTAAACTATAAAACAGGCAGTTCTAAGTGTTTTGAGAGGGGTTTAAGTATTCGTGGATTTTAGCTGTTCGGAGGGGGTTGTTGTTCGCATCCCCGCGAATACAGGGGCTGTGTACTGTACTTTTCATTCGTCTGGTCTGGGGATGTAGGAATTCTCTGATTTTTATTGATAAGTGTATTGACAATCTCATATATTTTGTGGTCATCTACGCATGGTTACAAGAAAGCAGGTACACGTTCACAGTCTCTTATCCAAAATCCTCGGGTCAAGCTGTATTTCGGTTTCTAGATTTTTTCGGATTTTGAAACGGAAGGCTCGTAAATACACAAGCACATTTCATTTCCAACAATAACATTCTGTAAAGCTAAAAAATATGCACTATGAAAAAGAATTGTAATTTGTGTATACACTCATGTATCATCTGATCTCATGTATCATGTGATCCTTAAAATTTTGCCCCAAAACATGACTTCTTCACATATGATATTGTGTATAGTGAGAAATGCAATTTCACTATATTACAGTAGGATATGCTTAATGTGCAGGTTTCCTTTATGGTGGATTATACTAGGCTAGGCTTCCTCTACCTGCCTTGGTTTCGGTAGATTTCATCAACAAGGCTTAAGTAAGTTAGCTTTTAACTAAATAAGTCTAGGAGCAAAAGTTCAGTAGGTTTAGACTTGGGGCTTGTGTAAGAATTCATTACTATTTCTTACGACTAAGAACCACTTGCTACTGCATGCAAAACACTGGAATAAATGACAGCAAGTATTCACATAAAGAACTGAATAGAGAAACAGCTGTTTGTCATTACTAGTTACCGTAACTAACACATTTATTACAGTTGTCAACTTGTTAAAAACTTGCTTATTTTCAGTGTAATTCCAGAAATAAAAATAAAATATACTTTTATTCACCTGTATTGCTAATATACTATGTTCTGTTAAAACGTATTATTAATTCTAAATTACGCTGTAAGTTGTCTAAATCACTAACTCTTTTGAGATCTGACATTACACTACATATGATACTTCAACAATTATTATCATTACACAGAACATATATATAGTGAACCCTCAGATTACGCAGGGGATCGCACCCCCCTGCAAATACTTGAAACCCTCTAAAAACACTTAGAACTGCCCATTTTGATAGTTTAAACACAAGAAAAACCCTGTAAAATGTTACACTTGAGTATTTTAATAGATTTATCAAAAAAAGTGCATTTATTCATGAAAATTATATGAAAATACAGTAATTAGTGAATATTTCTCTGAAAAAAATACCATGAATGGTATGAATTTTTCCGTGAATATATATATATATATATATATATATATATATATATATATCTATATATATATATATATATATATATATATATATATATATTTAATATTAAGCCCTTTGGAGAATTCAGATCCCCAAACCAGGAAGACTTAATGTGTTTCAATGATTGTATCAGTCATCATCTGTAGCTTATGTTTTCTTTGAAGAGCTGTTCCCATTTTCTCTCTCTCTCACTCTCTCAACAAACAATCTACTAACTAATCTAGGAATAATAGTAAATCCGTGTCAATAAGAATACTGTTTATTCATAAGTCTAAAATGGTAAATGAATTAAAATAAAATGGTGTAATGGGTAAGGATAAGCCTGAACCTTGAAATTAGCAAGATACAAGAAAGACCAACCCTTGCACAAACATAGTGCCTCCAATAGTGACTAACTAAGTCTCCACAACATATACAGGCAAGTCAGACATGTTTAACATGACTGAAGTCATGGTTACTGTCAAAGTTGCCTTTAATTTGTGACCTTTAGTTGTACATGTGAGGAACAAAAAAGGTCACTTTTAAAACATGCACAGAAAAAAAATATGGTTGTGAGATTTCTCCCATGTTACTGATTAAAAAAAATACATCAGATCAATGCAAGAAATAAAATGGCAAATATAAATAAAAAATGAAATATTAAAAACACAGTTGGCATAAAAATCATAAATGGAAATAAAAAGAAGTATCCAATGTATAAGCCATGTGTAAAAAGAACAGTACAGGTTAAACACAAGAAACATGATAAAGTCCATCCAGGCTTTGAAAACAAAAACTTAGCTCACCTCACTGGCAGCTCAAAAGCGCATGAAGAAAAACAGGTCTTTCACCAAAAGCGATTAGCACCCAAATAGTTAACCTGTACTCAAAATGTAAAATCTACACTTCATTTGTTCCATCCATTGGAGTGAACTCACGAACGAACTTTTGTCCGGATTGTGTTTGCCAACGACTTCCGTTGCGGGAATGTTCCATGACGTGATTGGGGGCCATTGTTCAAGGTGTCATGCATCAACTAGACCCCTCAAGCGAAGAATGTTCTCTGTCTCCATGGGAAGCAAAGCTGACCATCAGACTTCGTAAGCACTGACATGCGTTTTTCTCTCGCCCATGAATATCTTCGAGCTAACAAAATGCTTAACTACACAAAAGGTTAATATGGTGTGTATATACTGTAATGTTCTATACCTAATGCTCTGTATATATAAATACTTTTTCTTGCAGTAATTGAGCTATCGCACTAAGAATGAAATACTGACTTCAAAAGTACTTCTGCCTCACAATTAAGCCAAAGTACCTTACTGATTAGAGAAGTCTTCACTCTGTCCTAACACATAGCTCTAAGCAGCATCATAAAACTTGAAACCAATGCAGTGGCATTCCATGGACCAGCTGTAAGTGATATACTTCCGAGATTGCCTCAAAATGCTCGTTAACAGAATCAGTGTGAACTTCTTACTGGTTTTAACAGAAACCAAGGTAGAAACATACAAAAGGGTGCTGGTCAATGAATTCATCCCTGGGAAAAGGGAGTAAAAGTGGAACAAAGCTAACTATGAATTGCTGATGATTGTATTTATTAAAGCACACAGTCCCACCAAGCATATTTAGCTTACACTTTAGCCACCCTAATCCTGATTAAGTTTACATTGTCAGGGAACTCAGTCTTTGAATTCCAGATAAAGTTTGGTGAGAAAACTTGAATAGGAGATAGTAGAGAAAGTATGTTTGAAACAGCATTGGGAATATTAAACACATTGTGTTGGTAGCACACAAAAATCCAAATAACTAGAAAGCTTCCATTACAAGCCAACTTGAGGCTGTCAGCATCATCTGTGGATGAACTTTACATGCTCCAGAACGTGAAAATGTCCAAACCAAAGCATAAGAATAACTAAAAATAAGTTGTCTGGTGAGATTAAACCAGCGCAGACCATTGAATTTTGAGCCAGGTGACAATCCTAAAGCAACAGAGTCTGCTTTTTTATGACTCAGAATGCCAACTAAAGGATAAGAAACAAGTAAAGACAGGCCTCTCCAGGTCCCAATATATATGAGAGGGCAATTTCAGATTGCCTTGCCTCCATGGATAAATCATGATAGGTGACCAGTTTCAATTATACACCTCGCACTTGCCAATCCAAAGTGGAGACATTCAAGAAATGGAAATGCAATGAATCAAGAGTCAAACGTTTATGTAAAAAAGTAAAGTAAACGAAGAAAAATGTTGTCCTTTAACTTAACCTGAGTAATTGGTAATTTACATAAAAACTACACTTTTTTTGAGAGAAACTACTTTTCAGTTAGAGGGAGGAGGTTCTCAGTCCAAAAGTAACAAGGCTGGAAAATCTGGCAAAATATCCACCGTTAATAACACTGGTATTTTTATGTACAATAGCACTGGTATTTTTATGTACAATAATGGATGTTCAAGAGCTTGAGCTGAAACATCTGAAAATACATTCCCAAACAACAACCCTAGTATTAGTCTTTAAGAAACTAGGTTATTGGTGAAGCTTTGAATTCTGGTATAAGTTATATAAAAGAGTATCCAGTTCTCCTTTTTAAATAAAGCCTTCTGAAAGCAGTGTTGCAATCATTAAACAGATTATTTTCCAGTGTTCACACTGCATTTGTAGACAGCATTAAAGCTGTTGCTGTCAGTTCTCTTTGATGCAGTTGGGGTATGCTCTGTATATCTTTATCTGATCTTAATTGCTGAAGTGGGAAGATTGAGTTATATATCTATTGCCCCTTCCATTTTTATATTTGTGAAACTTTAATGCATATTCCCCCTTTATGGGATGGCAGTCTACCAGGTACAGAATAAGGTTGCTCTTATAGAAAACAGCATCATTAACAACATTTTTAAGACCAGTGATGAATTAATGACATTTCACACCTCTTTGAGCATGTATTTTCATGCTAACAGGACTGTTCATTTAAACTGCAAGTAGTCTGTAGATGCTTCATGGGAATGATCAAGATCCAGTTTTTCTAGAATGTTGATAGTGAATCTCCTGTAAGTGAAAGGAAAATACAAGTTGGTGTATGTACAGATAGGTTGTCCATATAGTCAAAGATTTCAGATATTCAGGCTTTCTTGAAAGATGTAAATGTTTAGGAAATTGGAAAACAGGAGAATTGAGTGAATCCAAAGTTTGACAATAGAAGGAAAGAAGCAGTTGGTGTACTGAGCAGTCCAAATTTTACCAATTTCTGTAATTTAAATATGTGAGATAATACCCTCTCTGGTGTTATTAAGCTGTCTGAGAATGAGACTATCTTTTTCCTTCTGCACAGTGAAACAGTGGCCAAAATAGATAGCAAATGGTTCAGTCCAAATATTGTATGCATTTCTGAAGTGACAGAAAACACAGTATTATATATGTAAACATGCCAAACTATTTTGTATAACAAAAAAAAATCCTCCACCATAGTCCAGCCTTAGTTTTGGTGTTTAGGTCACAAACATTCATTTATGATTACAGTATATTTGTACTCACAAGCTAAATAACTGTACTGGCAGTACATAATGTGGGGTTTTCACTTTGTGGTAACATATTTTTTTCCATATTAGCCTGTACTGTAGTTCTAACCTTTTATGAACTGGTTTTAACTCATTAGTCCAGTTTAAGTAGTTGATAGTGATATTAATCTGCTGAGCTGATAAGGAACTACAATTTTATTTTTGTCCTAACAAAAACAAGAGTGCTTGATTATTTATAAATTCAGAATTAATTTTGTGGTATATGTGTCTTTATGTTGTCTTTTTGATACATCATGTGTTGTGTTCTTTCAGATACCAAAGTCTCAGATGCCAGGTGAATTACGACAAGTTCATCAGTTTGATATAAGATTAAGCATTCAGACTGATGCAACTATAGACATATTATTTTCAAAGGTAAGATTTTAAATCAAGGTAGCTTAAGATTTAATGTTAGGTAATAAAGACTCATTTGATTACATAAGGTTCTTTGCAGTGTCTCTTCATCCCTAACTGCAAACCCTTTCACTCCTTTTACTGTACATCTGTTCATATTCTTTCTTCCATCTTACTTTTCACCCTCTCTAAACATTTGTTTCATGGTGCAACTGCCACTGTGAGGTTTTCCTCCTGTTACACCTTTATAACCTTCTTACTCTCACTCTCAATTTTCATTTCAGTGCTAAATGACGTCATAGGTCCCAGCGCTTGGCCTTTGGCCTAAATTTTATATTCCACTTCCAATTCCAATTTTATATATTAAATTTCTTTTATCACAAATATAATACAGTACTGAAACTTAGCCAATTATTTTGCCTATTATGACTTCCAGATATGTCAGTTCATTTGTAAAGGAAAAAAGTACAGTATTAGGTTGCTCAGGTAGCTTAGCACATATAAGTAAGGTCCAGGTCCCCTAAGTCACTGGTTATTGTATGTCTGCCAAATGAGTAACAGCTACCGTATTCCTTGACTTTTGGAACAGTTCAGGATTACTGTGTGGTATATCCCACTTTCATTCCTTATTATTATTACATTATTATTTCCTAACAAATCTCAGGTTAGTTTTATGTATAGCACTGATACTGTACTTCTCTGGATCAGAGGTAATTTTAAAGTTAATGCATGTACTTTCTTTGCTTCTTTCATTCACTAACTGAGGAGTTCTTTTATTTCTATTTGTTTTATAACAATTATGTAATGTTTCAATTTTCATTCTGTTCAACTGTCTGTGTCAAACTGCTGTGCTTGGCACTTGGTGCATCGTGCCTCTGTTGTTAGTATCATTATGACATCATCTTTTTCTCTTGGGTCTCATCCAGGGAGGCGTCCATGCCCTGTTAATTATCCTTCCTCCATGAACGGTTTTCTTTGTAGGGTTTGTGAGTGGTAGCTCTTTCATCTCTTGCTTGAACCAGTATTCAATCCCCAAGCTGGGTGGCAAGGAGCAGTATGGACATGTTTCTGTTTTTTATAAGAATTTTCTTTTCAGTTCTGTGACCCTTCTTCGTTGAGATGTGCTCCTTGTAAATTTAGCAAATTTTTTCTTTGCCTTCAGAGCTCAGGCTGTGTTTGAGTTGGTCTTGAGTTCATGTTTTGTCACTTATCATTTTTCACCCACTACTTCTCCTTCTGCGAAGCAGTGAGGGATCTTCTTCTCTGGGCAAACCAAAATCAAACAAGAATCGTCACGAGATTCATCCAAGGCAAACTGAATGTCTTGGCAGACCAGCTGAGCCGCCACAATCAAGTCATCCCCACAAAATGGACTCTAGACCCATTTGTCTGCTTAGACCTGTGGAAGGTGTTGGGAAGACTGACTCTGGACCTTTTCACGACTTCCAGAAACCATTGACTTCCTCTGTTTTGTTTGCCAGTCCCAGATCCCTTAGCATGGGCGACGGATGCCATGCTGCAAGACTGGTCGAACAAAGACCTGTATGCTTTCCCTCTATTTGACATGATGAGGGAGGTTCTGAACAAGTTCCAGTCCCACCAGAATGTGACGATGGCATTAATAGCCCAATTTTGGCCTCCGAGGGAGTGGTTCCCGGATCTCCTTCGGCTTCTGGTAGACTTCCCAAGGCTTCTACCACAAAAGCCAAGTTTGCTCAGACAACCTCATTTCAGGCGGTTCCATCGAGGGTTGTCCATTCTAGCTCTGACAGGTTACAGACTCTTTGGTGTAGAAGAAATGACATCTCATCTTCTCAGACTACTATAACAGAAATAGCAGATTTTCTGCTATTTTTGAGGACCTCCAGAAACTTGTCCTCTTCTACTATTAAAGGTTACAGGGCCATGCTGAGCTCTGTTTTCAGGCATAGGGGTCTGGATTTATCCTCAAACCAGAACCTATCCGATCTCATTAGATCTTTTGACACCTGCAAGCGGAAGAAAATGGAGCTGGTATCATGGAATTTAGATGTGGTCCTTAAATGGCTCTCTGGCCCTCTTTTTGAACCCCATAGTTGTACACCCTTTAGGAATCTTGCTAAGAAGACCCTCTTCCTGGTAGCATTAGCAACTGCTAAGAGTGTCAGGGAAATTCATGCCATTGATGGAAGGATCGGGTTCTCTTTAGGAGATGCAGTCTGCTCCTATACCCTTGGGTTCCTTGCGAAGAACGAGACTCCGTCCAAGCCCTGGCCTCATTCTTTTAGCACTAAAAGTTCAATAGAGTTTTTGGGTTCAGAAGATGAAGAGAGAGCACTTTGTCCGGTGAGGGCTTTAAAATATTATCTGCATAGGACTGAGAAGATACGAGGACCTTCCAGTAGTCTATGGTGTTCGGTCAATTACCCCTCTGGACCCCTTACGAAGAATGCCCATCTTTCTTCTTAAGGGACCTTATTCGTGAAGCGCGTTCTCAGATTGGAGTAGACCTCCTACCTGCTTTTAAAGTTAGAGCTCATGAAATCAGGGCTGTAGCTACACCGTTAGCTTTCAAGTACAATCTCTCTCTTCCATTCTCCAAGCAACGTACTGTACTGGAAATGCAAGTCGATTTTTGCATCCCATTATGTATGGGAAGTGGAAACAGTTTCTAATAATTGGAGTACCTTGGGTCCTTTATCTGTGGCTGACATGGTGTTGGGGGAAGAAGTGCAGGAAGCATCCCTTCCATCCTTATTTTCTTCGCCTTGACTTAGGGTGTCGAGTCTTAGGGGAAAAAGGTTAAGTACACCTTAGTTTAACCAGACCACTGAGCTGATTAACAGCTCTCCAAGGGCTGGCCTGAAGGATCAGATTTATTTTACATGGCTAAGAACCAATTGGTTACCTAGCAACTGGACCTACAGCTTATTGTGGAATCCAAACCACATTATAACAAAAAATTAATTTCTATTACCAGAAACAAATTCCTCTAATTCTTCATTGGCCGGTCGGAGAATCGAACACGGTACCAGCTGAGTGCTAGCTGAGAATGATACCTACTCATCCAATGAGGAACTATAGAGTCTTAGGGGAGCCTGGGGTTACCATAAGCCCTTTGTTGGCCGAGTCGTTTGAGCTTCAGACCGTCATTTGATGGGCCGGTGTTCAGTTCCCGCCGCTGGCTGATGAAGAGTTAGAGGGATTTATTTCTGGTGATAGAAATTCATTTCTCGCTATAATGTGGTTCGGATTCCACAATAAACTGTAGGTCCCGTTGCTAAGTAACCAACTGGTTCTTAGCCACGTAAAATAAGTCTAATCCTTCGGGCCAGCCCTAGGAGAGCTGTTAATCAGCTCAGTGGTCTGGTACAACTAAGGTATACTTTTTTTGGGGGGTACCATGTACCTGGATACCCACCAGTTTACCAGTTTAGGGGATGGGTGGTGGTTTTTTAATTTTGCAGTGTAGGTAGCAGTGTTGTTTGTCTGGTTGTTTTTTGTGATGGTACTGCTCCCAGGGCAGAGGCAACTATTGTTGCCTTGCTAGCCTTCAGAAATGTCCTTTGCTGCAAAGCTCCCACATAAGTAGCAGGCGCTCCTGGCTATACCGCCACGTTGCTACAGGTTAAGATTAGCACCAACCGGAGGCAGTATCTTCCTGCCATAGCTCGCATTACGAGGTAAGGAAACAACAAGCATTGTATCAGTGCTAGCAATTTTTCTTTTCTTAAATTCATTACATATATATAGCCTACTAAGTTTTGGGGTAGAATATGTGCAGGTATCCCACCTCCTGTCAGTGTGGGGATCAGCTATGTAATTACTTAGTAAGTTACTTATATAAAAATGACATTTTTATGATAAAATATAGTTACCAAGTAATTACAGAATGGGAGCCCTCCCTTCTCCCCTCACATGGACATAGGGGCACAAACAAATTGAAGCTCTTTGTTGAGTTGTTCCTCTCTCTCACAAAAGTGAGCAGGGCCAGTTACCTTTACAAAACAAAAGAATCGCTACCGCAAATTTCAAAATTTTAGCTGCCGTGCGAGTTGAAACTATAGGCTGTGTAATTAATAGGTAACTATATATAAAGCTATTTTATCATAAAAGTGCCATTTTGTATTATATACTGTTTTGTTAAAAGTAGAGGACATAATTCTTTTTATCACTGACACTGTTTCTGAAAGAAAACTGCCCTTAAACAAGGTGCAGACTATATTTAAAAAGCATAAGAAGTCGATAATGAAAACAGATTCATCAATTGTTCCTAGGCACTCTTGCTCAGTTTTGACTTCTTATGCACCAGGTTTTACCACTGGGTTAATTCTCTGGACAAATTAAGTAGACCTTGTATGTCCATACAGGATTGTATGCATCTGCTGTAGTGTGACAGAAGATGTTTGACAGTGGATTTCTACATTTCTTAATTTGTTGTGGCAGATGTTTTACAGACAGATGTCCTTCCTGAGTCCAGCCTTCCATGTCATCTGTTCTTATTTTTTCTTACATGTACACAATTGATAGAAGTAAAGTTAGATTTACCATTAGTTTAGACAGAATACTAAATGAATTATTAGTGGTATCTGAAGGTCAAGCATGATAATTGTAGGTTACCCATCGTAAAAATGTGCTGTTTCAACTTTCCTTATTTTTATCAGACAGTGTTGATGTAATTAAGGTCTAAATGCTACCTCAGGAGAACCTTCATTACCTCTTCGGGATCTACTACTGCATTGTAAACCATTATAATTCTTTTAATAAATCTCATTTGTTCCCATGAGAGCTGTAGGCCTAGTGTTTTCAGTCCCTGGTGACAGTTTAACAGACTTACCTTCGTCCATATTTCTGTTTAATCAATTCTATTATTATAGCCTATGACTCTGCTGATAAGGTTCCAGTCCAGTTTTCAACCCTTTGTTAGTTTTGGGCACCATGTGGTTTTTCTCCAGAAGTTCTTTCACTCCTTACTTTGGCTCTATTTGTCTATCCTGTCTATCCTATGTGGCAGCAGCCTTCTCACCCGAATAGCTGTTCAGGTCATTGTAAAGTACAGTAATGTAGTTTTGTGATGTTACATAATTAAAAAAAAATTTTTCATTGACAAGCACATTACTGTAGGGAAATTGCCCTCCTCCAAACCCCTTTGTACCTTACACCAGGTCCAGACAACACAATGATTAAGTCTGCCACTAAAAGGTCTCTGAAGCCTCGATGCATGAACTGTGAGCAGAATTTGGAGAATCTCTTCATTGTCATCTCTATAGTCTGTGACAATTCACAGCCAGCCAAAGAATAGGCTTTTGTATTGTGAAGTATTTGGGTCATGTATGAAAATATTTATTTATTGTTTTCTTTAATTGTTTGTATGTGTATGCATATTCAACAATGTAATTAGAAAAAAAGAAAGAAGCAACACAGTTCACGCCTTTCATTTTTTCAGAAGGAGTACTTAGAGTAAATTTTACTGTAAAGAGTTTATGATCTTACATTCACATATGCAGTCTTCAGAACTATTCACTACTTTTTATACTGATAAGTATCTCAATACATTAATGCAGCACAAATAACAAATTGTAAGATGTCTGTATGACACTTAACAGGCATTACTTATGTTTCATTGTAAAATAATAGAGTTATATGTACTATGTATCCTATATGCTGAAATATTTTTGTAACTTTTTTTGCAGATATGGTAATTTTGTTAATTTTAATTTCCCAAATCTTTTTGTATTTTTTTATTTATCATTTTTTCTGTCATTAGGGCATTGGGTTCCACAGTTTCTATACAGTTGTAAGAGTTTTCTTACTTGTATTATTATTTTCACTGGCTAATATGGAGTATTTTGTTTCAGGAAAAAGAAACAAATGCTATTCACATGAATGTGCAAAAAGGTTCCTACTTTGAGATGATTCTGCCATGGATGGTTGGGGCTGATGGCTATGTTACTCGGATAAATGGTCAACTTTTATATGTTGATGCTTCCACAAGTCTTCAGGTACAAAAGTCTTGTAATATGCTTAGTGTAGCTAGCTAATCGTGCAAATTTTAGTGCTTGACTGTTAGTAATGCAATTTTTAGAGTACTTTACAGCTCAGAATCAGTTCGGTCTTAAGAGTGTGCTGGGATGTTGGGAAAGATCTTGACTTGTGAAACAGTTATAAGTATATATCTTTATAACTATGTTTTTATAGTAAAACAGGTTGTGTATATCTTTAGAACTATGTTTTTTACAAGAAAAGTAAGTTTATTTACAAACCTGTTTATCATAAAATAGTCTTTCGTTGCACTGAACACATCATGGCTCATGAAGCAAAACATTCATTTAGAGAAAAAAGCCACTGCACGTACTCATTCATCTCCTCCATCTTTATAAGAAGCTACCACCTTCATTCAGCTGGATTCCATCTGAGAAAGAAGAGGAGTGGTCCCTTGAAAGTTAGAGTTTATGATGATTGGTGGTATAGAACTTATTTTTATGTAAAAACCTGATTTGGTAATATAACCCAGTCATCCTAAAATAATCTGTATCACTACTTAGGAGGGAGGATGATGTAGATTATATGAGAAGAAGAACTTGCCGGAAGTTTGTTCCCAAATCCAGGACAGGGAGTTGGCACACAGGTCCAAAGGAGTGCTTTCATGAGAATAGTTTGAAAAAAAAAAAAAAACACTACCAATGCCAGAGGAAAAAAGCATGAGGATGATGAATGATTCAGACCTTTACTCAATTAGCAAAGGTGCTTTGTCAGTGAAAAGTCCCCTCTCTTAGAATGGCAGGAAGGTCCAAGTTATACTTAAAAGCCAAAGAGGAAGATATGGCCAAATACTTTCGTGGGCTTTGATCCTGATGGATACAAGGTCTCCTTTAGAAGCTGCTTAATAAGTCTAGGTGATAATCTGCTGAAGCCAGTAAGAGATCAAGGTCTTTGAGACTGAACAAAGCTGGCAACTCATGTAAGAGGAAGAAGGATGGAATGATTCGGTGCACTGCAGGTGTCCATGAAGATATCTCATAGGACACAGCAGATTACACTTTTTGGAAGATGAAAGGGCAGGAATAAGAAAGGAACAAAGAGGGAACTCCCTGCTAGATGAAAGTTTTGGTTATAAAGTCAGGTTAATTAGACTGGCGAAGGATCAACATATCAAGTTGCCGACGGAGAGTTCACTGATACTCTTAAAAGAGGCTAAGGTGATCAGAAACACCTTTTGAGTGTCTAGATGAAGGCTTGTAGGGCTGAGTAGTGAGGCTGCTCAAGATTGGGACTCAAGGGATAGACTTATTAAAATTTTAAAAAAGATAGGAAAGATTCATGTTGTTTTCTAAATCAGGTTCATGGAAAATAATAACTGATAATGAGGCAGCATAATATCCAGTGACGGCTAAGAGATAGTGTCATCAATCTGTAAAGAAAGGAAGATATCTGCTAAGACTGGAACAGATGCTGTGAAAGGATGTACACCCCCCTTGTTATCTGAAGACATGAATTTTGTCCGCTGGGTTTAGGACCAAGATGGGTGGTAATAGCTGGCACAGTTATATCTTAAAATTCTCTCACTCTCTGAAGATACAATTGATAACCACCCCACATCAGCCCACATGAAAATATAGGGATTGAGGATGTTGATGAAACATGTGAAAGTGAGGTTCTTCAGATGGAATCTCCAAGTTGGAAGAGGCCTGGAAAATCTATAAGGAGATACAAAATGTCTAAAGCCACTCCTGTGGGGCAAAAGGGAGCAACAGAAGTTGTCAGGGAGCCCACTGTGGCTTGAAAATTCACCAAATATCTCAGCAAACGGTGAAAAACTCAAATATTTACATATAAAATAGCCCAAAACGGTGAATAACTCAAACTTGCTCCTATCCAGGATCATTCATAGACTTATGTTTTTTACAATTTGTCGTTCACAGTGCCATACAAGTGATGAAAAAAATTGTCCATGAGCCATTCTAAACATTTTTTTTAGCAACAACATTTCTAGATATAGTAAACCCCATATTTGCGTTCTCACAATTCACGGACTCACCTACCGGTATTCGTGGATTTCTCTATGGAACATGTATACAGGCAGTTACCGGTCATCGGAGGGGGTTCCATTCTGAGGGTGTGATGATAACTGAAAATCACCGGGGCTTTTTCGGTGATTTTCGGGACTTATCAGTGCCGAAAAGCGCTGATTTTCGGTTATTGGCACCTCTGTTAGGTATGTATCGGCGCCAATACCCAATTATCAGCGCTGATAAACAGAAATTGGTGATTTTCAGCGCCGGAAATTGCCGAATTTTGTTGCTAGACAAGCTCCGTAAAACCAGCTTGCTGTTAACCAAGCCCGCCGTTAACCGGGGACTGCCTGTACACATTATTTACGGAAAATTCACTCATTTGCGGTATTTTTCACTGAGAAATATTCACTAATTACTGTATTTTCATATCATTTTCATGACTAAATGCACTTTTTGTGATAAAACTATTAAAATACCCAAGTACCCAGGTAGTGCTCTAGTTACAATAATTCGCCTTACGATAATTTGATTTTGAATGGGGTAAGCAATTAATATCAGTACGCCAATATTTATAAAATTTTCAATTTTGCGCAAGCAGCAGCGCACAATCAGGCAGCGAGAGAGACCAAATTACAATAGACCAACTTCTTTTCCTCCATCTGTTTACCCCATCTTCTAGTTCAAAAAGTAAAAGAGAACGGTAAAAATTGTTGGTAACATTATACTCTTGCGTAAATGCGTACTGCCATAAACAACTGAACGAGAAACTGTTGTTTTGCGTATAACTGGATCAGGTAACAACAACTGTTTTGCTTGTATTTCAGCCATCGTATGATCATAAACAATTACCATAGTTATGTTACAAATGACGTTAGGTAGAATAGGACTGATATATTTTTACATTATACAGTACTCTTATTCGGTATGGATAAAAGATCGGCAGGGAAATATACTGCTAAATATAAGCTGCAAGTTGTAGTTGAAGCTGGGAAAACAATGCTCAAGCTGCTAATGACTGTAAATTATCATTCATCGGCAACATGGATGAAACTTAACCGTAATTAAAGTTGGAGAGAAAGTATTTTAATAAAAAATACTGGGCATGAAAGAACACATTACTGGTGTTTTTACGCCAATAAACGATAAATACATAAAGCTGGTATTATGATGAAGTCAAGTGAAAATAGCAAACGGAATCTTGATTTTTTTTTACACAAAACATACATGCCCTCAAACAGCCAACGTCATCTGTTAACGAAAAAAATACTAAATTAATTTCACAACGAGATGTATTTAAGTTATATTTCGACTTGAAAACACTTCATACAACGAAAAATAACCTTACCCCATAGAAAGAAAGTATCTAGAGATTCATTTATGCTAACTAGAAGCAAAAAAAGTTAAATATTTGAAATAAACTTACCATGTAATCGATTTCCAAACAAAACATTAATCTCTAAGATCGCAATTTACAGTACAAAATTATTATAAGAATATATACAATATTATTGGATACAGTGAATTAAAGCATAACATTTTAAAAGATCCATGGGAAAGATACATATTCGTTATGTATAATACGATATTAATATGTGAATATAGAGTACAGTATAATGTAAGCTAGGCTGCCGTATATGTATATGATATACCATAGTGTAGGCTAAGTTAATTCTTTGTTTTTCAATTTCTCTTTGTATTGAGTTGTCATAAGTCACTCTGCATGAACCTCCAAAATTAGCTGATATTGATAAGTAGTATACTATGCATGTGTAGAGTATACTTTACAGTGTAGGCTTGGCTACCATATATGTATACATGGTACTGAATATCATAGTGTAGGCCAGGCTATGTTCGAGATACGTTTCTTCCAACAAACGGTGGGTTTTTGGAACCTAACCCCATCGTAAGTAGGATAATACCTTTTTAAGCATTTTTAGTGTGTTTTTTTTTGTGTTTGAACTATCAAAATGGGCAGTTCTAAGTGTTTTTAGAAGGGTTTTAAGTATTCGCAGTGTTTACTATATGTTTATTTACGCATAAAACAGTTCAAAACAGTTTACAACTTACTTGATCCTATCCTGAACTATTCATACAGATGTTTTTTACAAGTCTTTTTACAATTTGTGGTCCAGAGTGTCACGCAAGCGATGAACAAAATTGTCAATAAACCAATCTAAAAATTTTTTTAGTATTATGCTTCAGGATAAGTTTACAGTTAACCCCTGGCATTGATGAGGGATGTGTACCACTACCCCCGCGAATAGCTCAAATTGCGAATACTTAAGACCCCTCTAAAAATGCTTATAACTGCCTATTTTGATGGTTCTAAACACCAAAAACCTCTAAAAATACTTATATCTGAATATTTTAATAGTTTTATCACAGGAAGTGCTCATAATCACAAAAATTATATGAAAGTATAGTAATTTGTGAATATTTCTCTATGAAAAATACTGTGAATAGGCACATTTGCTGCGAATGTGTATACTGTATATATTCTAGAGAGAAATCCACAAATCCAGAACCGCAAATAGGCGGGGGTCCACTGTATCTAGACATAACGCTGATAACTAGAACATCACAGTAATTATGGTAATAAATGGCGTTTACGACACCATAAGCGCCAATTGGCGCCAATAAACTGCTTACCAGCGCTGAAAATTGCTTACCAACGCCAATAAACCGCCTACCGACGCCGATAAACCACCTACCAATGCTGATAAACCACTTACTGGCGCCGAAAATCTGATTAACGATGTTGTTAGCCTAGTGCCGTAAAACCGAATGCCGTTAACTGGTGCCACCGATAAGTGGGGACTGCCTGTAACTAAAGTTCAATAATTCCTCGAAATCCGGCAGTTGGCACACCCCTTAATAGAGCCAAATGTTCTAAGCAAAACTGCATACAAGTATACATTTAAGAAGACAGCAATGTGATGGAGTGAGGAGGGAAGGAGGCTAGAACTTCCCTGGAAGTGGACTCCAGTGCTAATGAAGAAGGGTGAGCATGTGAGGAGCAATCTTGAATATGGTAAAACTTCCAGAACTTCTGGTTCAGAAAGGAAAAGTGATGTCTGAAGGTCTTAGAGTGATCATAACTGTAGCTACAGTGATAACCAGCAATCTGCATCAGTAAGAGTGGTGTGGAAGGGCCATTGCTAGAATAAAGAGCAGCTATCAAAGGTTCAGGCACAGGTTTGCGAGGGTTGAAATGTCTCAAAGATATTGTAGACTTAGGTAAGGCTCCTGACAGACAAAGGCTCTGTCTTTCAAGGCAGGCAACCACAGAGCTGTCTTTCGCAGGATCCTGTCATCCTGAAAGGGAGCAAATCAACCCCATCTTGTCGACCTGTGGAGAGAGCATCTGCATCTGAGACAAACTTTATAGGGGTGGGAGGAAAGGAGGCAGATGAGGATGTCCAAGGGCATTTGTGCAATAAGTTGCAAGCACAGAGCATGTAGATAGATGAGCTGAAGGGCAACTGGAAAGACTGGAGGAGGAGGTCATGCTGGAAGATGTATGGTAGGAGACTGGTGCTTGAGGAACTTGATTGTTTTGTGTCAGTAAGCCTTTATGAATCCTTATGAGAATCAAACAAAAGCTCAAAGGAGGAGAGTGCTCCATGATAACCTGCAAGGCAAAGGAATACTACACAGTTCCACCTGTGGCCTGGAGATTGGAGTCAAATCAAGGAGGACCAAACGCTCATGAAGAGCTTGGGCTGGCTGAGTGTTTAGGTATTGAAGGAGTGGCTAAGGGCATAGGCATTACAGGAGCAGCTGGAACAGCCAAGGCTTCAGGCACCAAGGCAGCAACTTGAGAAAAGCAAGAGATGCGACCGGGAACCATAGGAGGCTGTAGGAGAGGTGTAGGAGGAACTGAAGCACCAGGACGTGATATGTATAGATGGAAAAGTAAAGTAAGTATAGCTTAGTTTTACCAGACCACTGAGCTGATTAACAGCTCTCCTAGGGCTGGCCCGAAGGATTACACTTATTTTACGTGGCTAAGAACCAATTGGTTACTTAGCAACGGGACCTACAGCTTATTGTGGAATTCGAACCACATTATAGCGAGAAATGAATTTCTATCACCAGAAATAAATTCCTCTAACTCTTCATCAGCCAGCGGCGGTGGAATCGAACTCGGCCCATCGAATGACGGTCTGAAGCTCAACCAACTCGGCCAACAAAGGGCTATGTATAGATGGAAAACTGGGGTATGTGTCACAGCACACATTGGACAGGGCACCCTCTCATAATCAACAAATAAGGTGAAATGGCTGAAAACACTGAGCAACCAAAGGCAGCAGTACTTGGATACAAGGGAGCCACTGGGAACACAGTCAAACTCTCAGACGTAGGGCTGTAGGAACACACTGTCACTACTGTGGGACACTGGTAAGGAGGGTCCTGAAAGATTAAAGTTTATGCCAAAGGAAAGGACTTCATTGATGTGATGTTATCACCAACCTGAGGGGCCGCAGGAGTTGGAAATGGGCAAGGCATCGAGACGCCAGAAACCTGTACTTTCACCAACAGAGAGGGAAATCAGACTAGAGGAATGAAATTAGACACAACTGAAGCACTGGAAACAGTTAAAGGAGGAGATGGAAGAACCAACAGATCCCTGCCAGGTGAGATTGGCCAACCATCCAGTGGAGTGGAACAAAAGGGTAAAACATCCTTTAGGAGTACACAAAATAAAAGTGACAAGGCACATGATAAGATTGCAGAGATGCTGAAAGTCCTGGAGAGAAGGCAGTTCAGCTTAAGAAGACAAAGGCTCACGGCTGTCAAGAGGGTAGAGTTTGTTGAGCATACACAGTGGCTTTTTTTTCTGATTGAATATTTTGCTTCATACTCTTGGATACATTTTTATAGTAAAAGGCTATTTTATGATGAAGGGGTTGTATTGACAAATAATATTTCTCAAGTTTTTCTGCTAATTTTATCATGTGACATTGCATATATTGATCAGTTGCAGTACAGTGTTTAGCTTTACTTACAGTTTATACTATATATTTTTCTCATGTACCTAATTAATAAAGTGTACTTTGATCCACAGTATCGTAACCTTCTCGAAGCAGAATCCCTTGACTACTCTGTCCATGTTCATTATCCAAGGGTATGGAATCACCATCAGACATGGATTTGCAGTTTAATAGCAGCAAAGCAACTTATCATTTCCTTTATTCACATAAAGACTTCTTTCAAGGTGAGTTTCTTGGTCATACAAGAGGAACATAGAGTAGCCCAGAATGCCCAGATGTTGCAGTGCCCATTGAAGTAGAATGCAGTTACAGCATCACTGGATGTATACTGTTATTTTGTGACTATCTCTTCCACAATAACAGCTTGCCATAAGACTGTCTCTTCCACAATAACAGCTTGCCATAAGACTGGAAAAAAGGATAGAAACAATATTTTATAGGTTAAAAGGTATATGGGAAGAAGTGGTGAGACAAGTAACGCATTCTATATTGTGATAATTAACTTATCAATTGGGAAGACTCAGTATATCTTCAGTATGTAATATTTACTGAGGAATACATTCTATATAAATACAGTTGACATTCAAGATCACTCACCCTTTGCATTAAAAATAGGACAATTTTGGATATTTTGATATCAGTTCCTTTTTATGAACACTTCTTTTAACATTCATGATTTTTCATATCTTGATCTTAAAATTGAACATTTTGATAAAGTTAATTCTGCTGGTCTGTCCTGTTATAGCTGCATTTTGAGCTCATTGAGCAAGAAATGGTTATTAAGTTCCTTTTTCCATTGTCTTGCACTTTAAAAAGATGCTAATGGCTCTTGTATTAAAAGAACCTTGAATCAACATTCACCTTAATATTTTCTCTTTAATTATACATACAAACAAGCTTTAGTTTCCTGAACAAGAAATACTTAACACTGTTTGCATTGAATTGTTGTTATTATTATTATTATTATTATTATTATTATTATTATTATTATTATTATTATTAATTATTATTATTATTATTATTATTATTATTATTATTATTATTATTATTATTACAGGCAATCCCTGGCTGTTGGCGGGGTTCCGTTCTGACAGCGTGACAATAAGTGAAAATCACCAATAACCGAAAATCATCAATTTTCGGCACTTTTTCGGCATTTTTGGTTATCGACGCCTCTGTTAGGTGCCAATAATGGAAGGTGGCACATTTTGGTGCCAAAATTACTGATTTTCATCGCTAAACAAGCTCCGAAAAACCAGGTCGATGACCAAGCCCACTGATAAGCGGGGACTGCCTGTATTATTATTATTGTTATTATAATTATTATTATTATTATTATTATTATTATTATTATTATTATTATTATTATTATTATTATTATTATTGCAATAGAAATAGAAATATAGAAACATTTATATTAAACATACCAAAAATGTTATTAACATGCAGAGGAAGAGTCCAAGTATCAGAATATCCATGGTTAAATAAAAGAAAGACAGAAAAATAAAATTAAAAGTACAGGAAATCAGGAAACTGCTGAGCATATACAGTAAATATATTCACTGCACTATGTGTGAAAAGAGAGCGTAAGTGTTTGATGTTTTAAAATACTATTAATCTCTTATTAACTTATTAGCACCATCATCCGTAGCTCCTCTAAAAGGGCTGTAGTACAGTTTTACGAAAAGAGAATGTAAGGGCTGCTTAAGGGCTTAGTGACATTGTGGCACCTGTACGAATGTGGATGTTTAATTTTTCTTAACAAATAGAAGGGAGATTCTTGTAGTTATAGACATTAAATACATCAGAAGAAGTTTCCCCCTTCAAGTAGGTCTTTGGAAGATGGCCCAACAGGAGATCTTCAAACCATGGAATAAGTAATTACTATTGTCAAGATCCACAACTCAAGTGATTTTTTGTGTGGAATCTTTGGAATCTGTTGTCTTCCAGATTGAATTCTTTTGATACTGAAAGAACCAAAGCTCTGTAGCTAGTAGATTAATAGCATCTCTATATCCTTATTGACAGTACTTTGGCTCTCGACAATACTGTATTAGACAAGGGATTTTATGTGATATGGAAAAGAGTTTGTTGTTTAAGGCAACAATAAGCATTCTCAGGTGCTCAGAATCATTAAATATAGTGTACCTATGTTAACCAAATCATGGTGGTTAAGCTTGGTATAAGAGGAACTAATCAGTGTACTCCTAATAATGATGGGGTACTTGCCTATGCCCTGCTGACTATACCACTTACTTATAAATTTCTTCATTTTTAAGTTAAAAATCATAAAAGAATATTAATCTTTTCTCATTTCAGTATCTTAGGACTTACACTCTTCTTGGTTTCACAACAAACTCATTACCTAAGATATAGCCCAAATTCATGGTTCACCAGTTTCCTAGGAATTTCATACCTGAATCAGAAGAAAATTTTCTGTACATGCTTATTCTCAGATTCTCTGCTTCACTTTGTGTGTGTCTACCTTTTGATAACAAATTGCCAAGACTTTGGACTGATTTTTATTTTAGGGGTCAGTGATTTAAAAATGTTTTGTAGTCTCACAAGCTTTTATTATTTTTATTTCATCTCCTATGCTTTTACTCATGGATATTTATAGCTGAATTTTTCATGACTGACTATTATGGACTAATCTGGTTCTTTCCAGCTATTACCAGTTTATGGCCATAGGAATGGATGAGGGTCCTCATCCCAATTTTTTTTAGCAGCTCAATCCTTCCTCTAAGTTCCTATTCAGGATAAATTACTTGTCTAAAATTTTACTTAACACAAAATTATTTTTTTTGTGTGGAACTGTTGCTTGTAATCCAAATGCCAATCTCCTAACCCCTCCAGTCCCTTGCAACAATTGGCTAGACTACATGAAAAGTTAGGCTCTTAGAAGCAGGGAAGATGAGGATCTGTGAAGTGCATGCACAGTGCTGCTAACCTGCAGGTGATTTTCTTTGAAATCCTAGATGGATTGTCTAGGAAATTTGATGAACATGGAAAGTAATGTGTTGTATGAAAAATAAGTTTTGTGTTTAAAAATACTTACTCTGCTTACAGATAAAGGCACTTCTGTTTTTTCAGCTATTTATAGGGAAATAGTTTTGTTTTGTCAGTCAGCATTAAGTCTGGCAAGGTACAGTTTTGCCCATCTCTCTTTCTGTAATGTCTATGCTCTTTATAAGATAAAGAACACAGACATTTTAATGAATATGCTTTTAGTATACATACTGTATCTGTTTCTTGCTTCCTTTTGACATGTTCCATAAGAATATAGTATTCATGTGATGAACAATAATAATTTAACAGTACTCCAATTGAGTATATAGCAACATTTTTCTCTATTATTTAGGCTAAATTGAGGAATTAAACTGTTTTTATGATTTACATTTCAGATATGATAGAAGACTGGTCTTCACGGACACAGCCAGACCTGCTACATTTTGTTCCATACACTTGGAATTTTAATCTTAAGCTTCATCAGTTTGAACTGGTTACCCTTGCAAATGGATACAACTGGGTAGACTGCTCATCACAGCACCAAGCTAACGGTACTACGTTCAGCCCTTGCATTTAATGCTAGTAGAAACTGGACATTTTCTTTAATTAAAGATAAAAAGGCTTCCTTCTATGGCTGTCATTGGAAATAAAGATAGAAAGGGCTTCTTTTTATGGGTGTCACTGGAAAATGTTGAATGTTGGGTACCTAATAATGTACAGTATTGCATTATTTACCAACTATTAAAATTGTACAAATTTAATCTTTTTGTGTACTGCAGCTCATGTTGCCTTCTGTGGAGATCTTCTGGAATTGAAGTTTTCACTTCCATTTGTGGACTTTCTTCCAGAGAAGATATCATTACAGTTCATCATATTGGTAAGTGGTCTTTTTTTTTTTTAAACCCTCTCGTTAGCTGCAAGTAAAGACTTGTGATTTGGAATTATTTATCATAATAATATACTTGTAGGTGAGGTTTTCTTGTCTGTGTATAATTATGCAGAATTTGTATTTGAAGCAGGTGGAATGATACCAAAGAGTTTTGGTGAAGATGAAAACTGACTCCAGATATTCTTGATTGAATATATTGATAGCAAATATTGTAAAATAAAATGAGAAATTCTCTCTTTTGGCGTACTGAATACTGTACCTTTAGTATTTACTGTTTCTGTGAAACTTAACTAACATTTAAGTAGCTCAGCAGTTGAACCAATTGAAAGAAAACAGAGGAGTTGCACCTGGTTTACCAAGTTATCTTGTTCCTATTTACCTTCCCTTTGGTAAGGAGAGTGATTCTGTTTTCTGTGCCTCATTTTTCTGCTGTTTTACTGTTCATATCACTAGCAGTGTGCTTAAGGAACCACCATCTACCTCTCTTCTGCTCTCCAACCCGGACCCTATGGCAAGGGTGACAGATGCCATGTTGCAGAATTGGTTGAACCTGGACTTCTATGCCTTCCTGCCATTCAACATGGTCAGGGAAGTGCTAAACAAGTTTCAATCGCTTTAAGCTCCGTTCTAGCCTTGAAAAGAATGGTTTCCAGATCTTCCGAGTCTTCTAGTGGACTTCCACAAACTCCACATTTACTCAGACAATCACACTTCAGGAGGTTCCACCAGGGGTTTTGCGCTCTTGCTCTGACAGGCTTCAGACTGTCCAGAGACTTGTCAGAGCAAAGGGCTTTTCAAGAGCAGCTGCAGAAGCTATTGCTAAATGCAGGTGTCAGTCCTCCTCTAAACTTTACCAGTCTAAGTGGACAGTCTTTCGCAGATGGTGTGCCAGACGTAACATCTCATCTTCTAAGACATCTGTAACAGATATATCAGACTTCCTTCTCTATCTAAGAAGTTCCAAAGGGCTTGCTCCTTCCACTATTAGAGGATGCAGAGCTATGCTCAGTCCTGTCTTCAAACATAGAGGGTTAGATTTGTCCTCAACGAAGACCTCTGTGATCTCATTAAGTCTTTTGAGATTTCCAAGCAACCAAATAGAGATGCTATATCTTGGATTTTGACGTAGTTCTTAAATGGCTAATGGGCCCCGCCTTCGAGCTTCTCCATTCCGCCTCTCTTAAGAACCTTACCAGAAAGACTCAATTCCTTGTCGCTTTGGCCATGGCCAAGCGTATTAGAGAACTTAAGGTCATCGACAAATGATTAGGATTTGCCCAAAGAGACGCAGTTTGCACTTTTAACCGTGGCTTCCTGGCTAAGAATGAGGATCCTTCTCAGCCCTGGCCTCGCTCTTTCTTAATTAAGAATCTTATGGATGTCCTCGGACCAGCAGAGGAAGGACGCATTGTTGTTATTATTAGACATTACTCATGAAATTGTCATACAATGCCCCCTTAATTGCTGCCAAGACTATATTTCCTCTGTAGTTTAAAAAAAAAATCCTGGTATTTACTGAATTATGGAGAATATGAAGGTACACATATGTATAAATGCATACTTGCTATTAAGCTTGTATTTTTAGTTTAATCTGGCCTGTCCCAAAATTGTAGGGTATGATCTTTGGCACCACACTGCTATCTTTACATTAAAGCAAATCCCTCTACAATGGTATCTCCAAACATGGTGTACCCTACAAGGTCCATTATGCCAGATTTCAGTCCTTAAACAAGAGGCAGAGACTGCCTACAGGATTACCTACATCTGGCAAGAGTAACTCATAGGTTTACCTGTTACAACCATTCATGTTTTCTATGGGATAAGTTTACCGTCCTTTGCCCAGTGCTGCACTGTCCAAAAATTTTTTGTTGGACAGTACTCAGCTATATGAGTGTTAATTAAGAGTCACAGAAAAAATACTAATCTTCATATTAACATTTATAGTATCAACCCAGCCTCCCCACAGTCCAGTGAACAGACAACTAACTGGGGCACAGAAAATGACCTACTGGAGGGAAGGTAAACGAGAAGATGAGATAGGCCAATAAATGAGGTACACCCCATTTTCTTTTATATTTTCTCAACTGCTGGATGAGACTGAGGCTGAAACTTATTATGTTTTGCTCTATTATTATTATTATTATTATTGTTGTTGTTGTTGTTGTTGTTGTGGATATTAACATGTACCACCATTTTTGAACCAATATTATGCCAGAAATGAGGTCAGAGTAGAGTAATAGCTGATAAAAACAATGAAAATTTGAAAATATTTATTCTTTAATATCAATAAACATACATATTTTACTAAGAATTACTAAAGCATTTAAAAAATAAAATATAATGCATTTCAAGCTTCATTTTGATACATAAATAATGGCCATACCTCAAAAAATAGAAGAGTTACACTAATTTGCAAATTGCTGAACTTTGACTGTGTTTTCTGGCATTTTTTATATGCAGCGCGTTGGTCCCTTGTTACGCTCTACCCCTGTTATCATACACTGTTTCAGTGTCATGTAAATGGTGTGAAGCGAAAATAGACCTACACTTTCAGTAAGTCGCCTGTACAACTAAAGAGAGAGACATATTGTGTCTGAAAGCATACGAGGTGTGACCACCCTGACGTTGTGTGCTTTGACCTTAAAGGAAGGCAGAATGTCCTCTCGGATCTCAGCATGTTATCATTCATTAGTTTTGTAAAATTCTTAGTGAAAGCGCATATGTAGGGTATTGAGCTAAAAGGCTGTTAACTTCTCTTGCAGGCCTCCGCTGAATTAAATGCTTGCACATAACAAAGTAGAATAAAGAGGAATGAAGGACAAAGATAAAAGAATATATAATTGAAGTAAATCACAGAATCTTGTCATATTCACAAGAAAGTCAACTAGAAGGTATAGGAATCTTTGTAGTTATATAAAATTTAAGATATTTATAAACTAACATAAATTTGAGTCCATATAATTAAAAATAAAAGTAAGAAACTATATACCTATTGTATCTAATAACAAGTCAGACTGGCCCCCACTACCTAACTGAGGCAAGCAGGTGCACATTTTTATATGGTACTTGAGTTAACCGACCAGCCAAAAAATATATCACAGATACTCCAGTCATTTTAGAAAAAATATCATGGGAAGGAAGGGTGGTTAGAATACTTTATGTAACTAGAATCTTTTCTTAACATTTCTTTTGAAGTTTAGATGTGAAATTGTAGGTATGATAGGTACAACTTTCAAACAGTGAAGTCTGAAGAAGTTTTAAAGATGCATTAAGTCTGATGTTGAACCTCACTCAAGATACGAAAATAGACATAGTAATGAAAACTTGTTGAATGTTGAACTGCCATAAGTTATGCCCATACAGTATTTGATACCATGAAGTCTTCATTTTTACAGGTTGAAACTGTTGATCTTAGTTTATTTCTACCCCCATCAAACACATCACGTCATATTATTGCTGCATTAGATAGAAATGCTAAGCTCATTGATAAAGAGGGAAGACCAAAAGAAGTGTTCAATGATGGAAAGTGGAGAAAATTTTGCAAGTTAAGGTAAGGATGAAGTATGAGTATGACTGGTTTATTGTATACTATCACAAGTCTCCTCCAAGTAAAATATTTCCTTTCAGATTTAGTCATATATATGTAACTGTATAATATTTTTTAGGCTAAGCAGGTAAGAAGAGATAT
Source organism: Macrobrachium rosenbergii (assembly GCF_040412425.1). Taxonomy (NCBI): domain Eukaryota; kingdom Metazoa; phylum Arthropoda; class Malacostraca; order Decapoda; family Palaemonidae; genus Macrobrachium; species Macrobrachium rosenbergii. Next base: position 27,307,720 of record NC_089792.1, on the reverse strand, counting down.
GCCTTTTTGTTTTCATGATGATTTATTGTAGATTTATTGTAAGTCCTATTTTCTAAGAAAGACTGAATGGTTCATTTAATCATTGTATGTAAATATTTACTAATAGGCATGGCATTACGTGTACTTGTATTTCATTATAAAATGTTTTAGCTCTTAGCAAAGGCTGCAAAGAAAAATTAATACAGTACTAAATACATAACTTCCCATGGAACACATAAATTTAGAAATAAGAGAGACAATTATTGTAACCATTTGGTGAGAATCCTTCATCGGTGCTTGAGAAATGGGTCATGGTGTTCAAAAAGTTGCTGCCTCCTAATTTTAGCCTATGATGATTAGTTTCATTTTATCATTCTTGAATGCAAACCTCCCCTTTAGGTAAATGAATCATATATTTTCAAATTGGATAGCAACTTGAAATATTCTGATGTAGTTTTTTTTTTATCTTATCATCAGACTAAAGGTATCAGTATATCAGAGTATCCAGAACTTTTGCATAATTTTATTTTTGTTGATTTGTACTAAGGTTAACTTTTGTATAAAATATCATGAAATTGGGTCATGATAAGCTAAGTCACTTCTGTACTTGACATGTTCATTCACATTGTATGCTGTGCAACAGTGTCCATTTTCTGAACTTTCTTACAGTTGCACTACATTTTAGTATACATCCAGGGGCTGAAGGGAAGTTGTTAGTATTTTATTTAATGCAGTTTCCAGTTTAAAAATTACTGTTTTGTTTGCAGAGATGTGTAAAATATGAAAAAATTTATGACAGACAAATTTAGTGCAATTTTTTGGGTTTAGTTTTTCTTTAATGACTTTACTTTGGGTTTATTGGTTTTACTGAGAATTTCTTCATCATTTACACCAATAAAATTGATAAAGTGTATATTATATAGTACATTGTAATTGGTCAATTTTTCACAGTTCTTTAAAACAAGACAGACAATTTTTCTGTACAGTAAACATATTTCATACATAAGAGAGAAAGGTGGTTTCAACTTTAAATCCCAAAACTAGTATGTGAAGGAAATAGAAAATCAGCTTGCTTCTGCTCTATGAGCTTCTTCATTTTCTTATCTGAACACTCACATGTCTGATATTTTCATTATACCTGCTTTCATATAGCTCTTTCTGTGACTTTTTTATTAAGAGGAGTCCCCATGCCATAAGGCCCCATTGTAAAGTAAATGTCTTTTACCTCATGATTGAAGGGCTTTGCTTCAAAATTTTACCACTTATTCTACAACTAATAATGAAAATTCTTTCATGGGAAATTTAGAAATTTAGAAATTCGACCTGTAAGTCTATTTGTTTTGTAGTTTCAAAAATCATGATTTCACTTTTCAAAAATAATATGCAAAAATAAAAGTTGTACTGAAAAGTGATTTTCCCAACGACAAAATAAAGATATGTAGTTATACTACACTCTTTAAAAGCTTCATTGAATTTGATTCAGTCTTCTTAGAGAAATCAGCATTTAGTTTTGAAAAAAGTAAGTTTTGAGAAAACAGCAAAAAAAAAAAAACTCCGAGACTCTCAAGAATCTTGAGAGAATAAGGACGTGTTGAGTGAGTTATCCCTATATCAGTATAACCTGTTTTCTCTATGGTGCTACCAATAGAGAGAATGCGATGTTTTAATGGGTGACAAGTTTTTTTGTATAAATTTTGTTGACTTTTTTTTTCAGGCTTGTTTACAATTTATTGTTCACAGTGCCATGCAAGCTGTGAACAAAATTGTCCCTGAACCAATCTAAAAATTTCTTTTAGCAATAACATTTCAGGTTATGTTTATTTAAATGTAAAACAGTCCAAAACAGTGTATAACTCAAACTTGATCCTATCCAGGACTTTGTTTTTTACAATTTGTCGTTCACAGCGCCATACAAGCGATGAACAAAATTGTCCGTGAACCAATCTAAACATTTTAATTTTAGCAGTAATGCTGCAAGATGTGTTTATTTACACATAAAACAGTCCAAAACAGTGTATAACTTACTTGATCCTATCCAGAAATAGTCATACAGACATTTTTTACAAATCTTTTTACAATTTGTGGTTCACAGTTCCGTACAAGCGATGAACAAAATTGTCAATAAACTATTGTAAAAAAATTTTTTAGCATTATTACTTCAGGATATGTTTATTTAGACATAAAACAGTTGAAAACTGTTAATAGCTAAAATTCAATAATTCCTTAAAATTCAGCGGTCGGCACGCCTCTTAAGTCTGCTCTCATAAAGCTCTGTCTCTGAGTTTTCATTAAGTGTGCTCTCATATAGCTCTTTCTGTGAGTTTTAATTAAGTCTACTTTTTTATAGCTTTTTCTTTTAATGAATACCTCCCATAGTTTACTCACAATTTACGTGCATCTGTTTCTGCTGTATGTGGTGAAGACATTCCAAAATTCACATCAAATGTCTTCAATCTGGGTTCTTTTGTGATCTTTTATCAAGTACACCATAAAAGGTAGAGATTTATGCTCTTTGTTCAAGGTGGATGTTTGTCAGGATCCAGAAATGTTGGTGAACTACATACAGTGTGTCATGGTTTGTAGTCATATCTTCAACTGAGATACCATTATAGTTCAGTACAGCAAGAAGTTTCAAGTGATCATCAGCAATTCCAAGGATTCCCTCATCATATTGCAAAAAGAGAAAGAAGAATTGAATGTTCTGATATTTGGAATACTGCATTTAAAATGGTTATATCAGTGAAGAATATGAGAGGCTATTTAAAGTAGTTACGGTATTGAATACATAATAGAAGTTTTTGTTTCTTGGAGGTAATTCCTTAGACCACAGTGGCCTGTCATAGATATGAGACTTGTGAGGTTAAAATTTATAAATATGGAGAGTTTTGGTGCTTAGATGGATATTCTCCAAAATAAAATTGTTGCATATATTGATAAGATAATTTTCCTGGTTATGAATGGTGGAAAACTGATTGACATGGAATTACCTTTCAACCATAGGCACATTTTTATTTAAACAATTTGTAATAAATATTTTTAATTCAGAGTTATTGATTTTCATTTTAGAATAAGCAAATTAATAACTTTTTATATGCAATATATGTTTCTTCAAATCACCACTAAGTATTCTAGATGAATGTGACAATTGTTGTTGCCCCATTTTTCTTTAAAAGCTAGCCCATGTTTTCTGGAACTTCCTATTCAGGAGATGGGCATTCTTATCTAAATATTTTTTTATTATAACAGCTCTGGATGGATAGATTGTTGGCAAGTACCTGAATTACAGTTGAACATTGGTTATACCTACCATCCAATTCCCCATTGGGCCCAACACCTCAGGCCAATGTTTCAACTCCCGAAAAGGAAGAACTGCTTTTGTCGCCAATTAGGGCCCCTCATAAAAGAAGTCCCCATGGAAATCATAAAGGTGAAAGTTATATTGCTAGTTAGATTTGATGTTATTTTAAAATCAGTAAAACAAGGCATGCATAACAAGTTTTGCTCATCTCAGCCAGGGTAATGACAAGAAAATTTAATGCTTTGAGATTCTGGGGCGTTTCCCAAACCTTATAGCAATATTTTTCTTTTATTGTTCTGGTAAATTTATTTTTCATGTTATAATATTGGTTCTGTTGTCATATTGAAATTGAATGCTTGTGCTTTATTGTAGTTTTTTAAAATTGGAAAATAAAAGTAGAAATTCAGAGTGATATAATGAAGTTAGCCAAAAATTTTCTATGGATGACATCATTTACAGTCATCAAACTCTCAAGGGTCAACATTTTCCTGATTGCAAATGACATCACCATAATCTCAAAAAGTTAATGACGATTCAGTTGTTATTGACACAATTTAGCAAAAAATTTTTTGGCAGCTGATCCTTCAGATTAGATCCTACTTCATTTAAGAAAACTTATTCTCTCAAAAGATATTCGTATAGATCTTAAAAGTTATAGGCTGACAACCAGACATGCATTCTGTATCTGGCCATTATGTACTCTTTGGTACACAGTCATCCTGACCCACTTGGTTTAAGGTTGACCTTTATTCTTTGTCAGCCAGTCAGTTTCTATATATCTCTAACTCCCTTGTACACCTTTGCCCCAGATCCACTTTTACAACAAACCATTCACTTTTCCATTTTTTTTGTACTGTTCACCTTAAAAACTTTCAGTCCCCCATCCAATTATATTCACTGCTCTCCATATTGTTTTTCTGTCTGTTTGATCATAAGCTGATGATAATAGCTCTCATAATTTTGTTAGGTACTCTAGAAAAAGCATTAGTATTGAAAATATATAAATGTACAATATTCTGTAACAAGAAAAACAGTCTTCTATTTAGGTGGCTAGGATAAGAATTGTAAATCACACTGGTCAGATAAAATACAAAATACTAGGCCAGAATAAAGAAATTGGCCATATGCTCAAAGCTTGTTCATACTGAAGAAGACTCTGAAAAAGGAACCTAGATTAGCTATTTGTAGTTTCTCAGTCACATCACCAGTGCCACATTCAAGGAATTCTGCTTTAACTACACATCGCAAGCGTTAATGATCCTCAAGAAGTGACAGGCTTATTCATTAAAGAAACAAAGTGGAACTTGAAGTAAGTGGCTTTGAAGATCCTGCCAAAACTGAACTTATAAAGTTGCATTAAACATTTTAAATTAGACAACAATTGACCGTAAAAGAGATAAAATAAATTGCATTTGAATTTGCCAAAATAGGAAAAAGTAGTTCAGGAAAGTATACCCTTTTCAAAATGCAGTAAGAGAAAATCAAATTTTAACAAAGTTCAAAATCTACAGTAAAAACTGTAACCCCAAAAAGTACCCATAATAGTAAAGAAGATAAAGAATCTTTAAATGATGAACTATCATCACCTTGGTTTTCCAAAGGAAAATTAAATCCCCCAAAAAGTCCCAAGTAATTAATCAGCAGCTGTACAGTACCTCATGCTTTTGAATAATAACCTTTACACAAAAATCCAAGAATATAATAATCAGTTTGACAAAATAGGAAAATACAACCAAAATGAAGACTTAAGTTTATATGTGTTATGAATGGTGTATGTACAAAATCAAACACAATATAGGAATACAGTAATTAAAGATTTTGGAAAAATTCAAAATTACAGTCAAATCTCAGAATTCATTCACATTAGGGATACTAGGTTCCTGGGAAAATAAAAGATTTTCCAAATAATTTTTGACTCCAGACCTTAATTCCTAGTACAGAACCGTACTATATTGTTGGCCATAGATATTACTAGTATTTTACATTAAAGGTTGATTATTTACAAAATTATATACAACACAGAGCAGGGCAATACATATAATTTTTTTGTGTTCAAAACAGTGCAGTACGTTACTAATTATACAGAGTGAGAAATAGAGAGAGAATGCACATGCTGTACCTGATGTTAACATGATACTATGGTATCTGCACAGTACTCTGTATTCTTTTTATACTTTTTGTCATTAGGTTTTTAAGACAATACCAGTTGAAAATACATTATTTTACAGTAATCTCAAAAAACCAATCACCTTATACATATGTAAGGATATGCACAACTCGGTTGAGCTTCAGACTGTCACTCGATGGGCCGGAGTTCAGTTCCTGCGGCCGGCTGATGAAGAGTTAGAGGAATTTATTTCTGGTGATAGAAATTCATTTCTCGCTATAATGTGGTTAGGATTCCACAATAAGCTGTAGGTCCCGTTGCTAGGTAACCAATTGGTTCTTAGCCACGTAAAATAAGTCTAATCCTTCGAGCCAGCCCTAGGAGAGCTGTTAATCAGCTCAGTGGTCTGGTAAAACTAAGGTATACTTAACTTATGTACTGTAGCTACTTTAACTTAGGTCTTTCACATGAAGACTCAGCAATAATGAACAATTATGATGATGATGGTGATGGAAACAATAACACAAAACAAATATGCTTATGCACTTCTTGGAAACAGTAAAACAATCAAATATGCATGTGCACTTCTTTTTGTATAGTATTACACTTACATAGGAACACACACACACAATAGACAAATTCTTAAAAACTGTATGGCATTATTATCATCAAGATCTTCATCCTCTTTGTCAATTCATTCTGTAGGAGGAGGAGTGGCTGGTCTTTTAGCTTCTGTGATCGCAGGGTGGAAGAGGTGGATGAGGTGGAAAGAGAGGCAAAGAGTCTAGGTTTAAACCTTTTGGAGATACAGTGTGGTATCTGTTTAACATGTTTTGCTTTTCATTGCTTTAAAACTTGATTTATAGAATGCAAATGCTTCTTCTGCCATTTCCTTCAGTTTCATGCGCATACCATTGATAGGTTAGCATCATGAAAAAAGTACATGAGAGCAGTGAATTGATGCAATCCTTCTGGTATGGTATGTAATGTAAACGTGTTTCCTGGAACTGCTTCTACTTGTTTGATAAAGCATCTTACTGGGTAAACTGCATCAAGTCACATTTATCTCAGTTGTGACATCAGTTAAATCCTGAATTTCCCAAGACCCATATCTTTAAATCCTTCTCTAACCACTGTCTTTGCCACTGTCAAAATTTCTTATGTTAATTTTTAGACAAGCTTTGTGGTAAATAAGGTGAAGTCATGAACAAGATTTCAAAAATATTTTTTCCTGTATGAATTTACTGCTTCAGGCTTGATAGCCTCCATGGCTCTTTGATGATAATTTGGCATCAGTGATTGTATTTTTCGCATCAGTTTGTTTTCCATGGTTGGAGCTTATTCCATAACCTGAACAATACCAAGTGTAATGGGGCCTTAAATATCCTTATTATCGCTGATCTAGAGGTTATATTGGAAGTGTTGGTGGCTAAGTGGATGACTTTGGAAGTGTTGGTGGCAAAGTGAATGACTTTGATGCCTTTGGTGTTGAACCCATGTGATTCTGGGTGGCCAGGGCCATTATCTAGGATTCTGAAACCACCATGGGAAAATTATTCTAATAGTCCAAGCTTTCTTGTTTTGTATGTAAAAGACTGGCTGTTGGAATTTTTCTTCTTCATTCAGGGCTCAAGGGTTAGTGGCTTTTTAAATCAGGGCTTTGTACTTGACTTTTTAAATCCCCTCTGTGGCTTTTTTTTTTCCAAAACAATTGCTTGAATACTTACTTGCTAATGTCCAGCTCCTCTGTAAGTTTCTTGATGTTGTATGCAAAACGCCTTCACTGCTTCATGGTTGGCTTAAGCAGCTTTTCCTATAATCTTTATATTTATCAGTCCAAATCTGTAATTATGAAACTAACCTTGCTAGCTTTGTAAAGCTAGATCCTGTGCCTCTACTTACCTTATGGACACGCTTTTGTCAAATCATGTTTAAGTCTACTGTGTTAGGATATTTTTTATAGTGATCCTTTTCCATAGAAAATTAGCTGTTTCAGCAGGAAAAGAGAAATATTTGCACATGATTGCAGTGTTTTTGCACCATCTGTGTAGCTGCAGCAATAGTTGTTGAGATTTACTTTTGTTCATACTTATGATTGACTTATGATGGATGCTTTTAGCCTATACTTTCCTTCATTTCCTTATTTTTGTGATGGTTTTAATAAGGTTATTAAGTGCTGCTTATTTGAACTTCCTGCAAATGTCTTTCAGTTACTTTGCTACTGTATTAATTTCTATTTAGTGATTAAATTAAAGTTTATGATATTCTCAAATTAGTTATTGCAAACTACATTATTTGTTTTGCTTTTATTCTTATAGTATCTATGGGTTCAGATTTGAGAAATTCATTATTATTTACTGTCCATGTTGTTGGCATGTTATTATAAATATTACTTAATAGCTTTATAATTTCTTTTAAACAAATTTTTTTAAATGTTTAGTTAGTGTTATTTTGTGACTGAATTATGTTACAGCATTTGTTTTCAAAGATCAGATATGGTAGCTTGAGCCATCTTGAATTGGTCAGTTATACATTTTTTAAATAACTAATTTTTCATATATAATTTTCATAATGGTTTAGTGTAGATGCATTGGTAACTCTCTTTAGCAGCCAGTGCTGTACTTTCATGTCTAAGTAAAAGACAGAACTTCATTTATGTAGTAGTACTTATAGGGGTCAAGTTTGTAACCCAGATGTTCATTGTGAGGTATGTAAGGACTTGTTCCAATCCCAGTGGCAACTATTTAATGGTAGAGAACATTGTAGTTGCCCCAAGAATTCAAGCAAGGGTTTGTTATCCTCTGCTTCAGATATATCTTTCACCCATTCTGTTTTGACTTCATCCTCTTCTCTGAGTTCTGCTGGTTCAGATCATGCATCATCTTACGTCCTACAGAATGTGATGGTTAAAAAACTACCTCTTTCCTCCATTGCATAATTATGGTTAAAAAACTACTTAAAGAAAACTTGTGGCATTGTTTTGCCTTTGACCATGGAAAATCTCATGAAATAGGCCTCTAACTGTCTAGCAGAACATGATGTATGTTAAGTTTAGCATGATAAGCCAGACTTCCTCAAGTTGTTGGATTGGAATTTAATTTTTCACAAAAGTTCATATTAAATGTGGAGCATGATTTACACATACAAAAGACCTGTCTGTTTTATATGTGATTCCTTTACACCTAACAAGATTGTAGTTGTGATTGCATGTCAGCACTAGTAAGGAATACTTAGTGGTACCTGACTTACTACAATTTGTTGAAGTTGATTTTATAACATTTTCCCATTATAGTATACGTATTTTGTTTTATTTATTTTTTTTAGAATATCACGCCAGAGCAGTTTGATCCAACCTCAGTGTCAGCTGATGTTTTTACTGTTGAGCTCCGCATCATTCGCCCTTCAGACCTGAAGCTGTATGGTACTGTACTTCATCTCTTTATTAATCTAAAGGTAAGTAGGTTGAGTACATTTATGTAAACATTTGCAGTGTTAAGTGCTGTGTAGGACATGAAGACTAGTGAGGATATTCTGTTTCATTTAATAACTGAAGTTCATTTCTTAGGGTTTACATTGTAGGGCTTAATATGATTGTTATCATCAACTGTTAATATGAAGCTTCAGTATCCCATAAGATTTAACCAGTGAACTGCAAATGCATCCTTCAGACCTTAAGATGTATGGTATTGTACTTCTTCTCTTTATTGATCTAAGGGTAAATAAGTTTAGACAGTATGTAAACATTTGTAATGTTATGTTCTGTGTGGGATATAAAAATAAAGTTTGGGTATTCTGTTTAATTTTAAAATCTGAAGGTAATTTTTGAAATGAACCTTGCCTCTCCATTACATATAGCTTTTACTTCCACTGGCGTGGTAGTTCTACAGATTGAAACAAAAAGCGATAGCACATGGTTTTCTTTGAATATCCATCTTCTGTCCATCTACTTCCCCTACCCCCACCATGAGATGGTTTTCTTTGAATATCCATCTTCTGTCCATCTACTTCCCCACCCCCACCAGGATACCAATAGGTACAAACACTCATAGCTGGTCAGCCTACTTCTGTCACTGGCTTCGATAGGAGTTCAAGCACCAAATACTGTACCCTGTATACCTTAAACTAAAATGGTTTTAACTGCATATTTTAGTAGTTCACTGTCTATTTTAACAGTTCAAACACCAAATATACCTTAAACTATCATCCTAAGACACTATAATATCATTTCAAAGTCATCTTACAACATTACCTTTAAAGATATATGGCATACAGCTACATGAAAACTAATCAAGTTACCCTGAGAGAGAGAGAGAGAGAGAGAGAGAGAGAGAGAGAGAGAGAGAGAGAGAGAGAGAGAGAGAGAACAAAAATAGATATGCACATTGAAAATATTTAATGCACTAGTGACAGTATGTACACAAAGGTAACTAAAGATTAATTCACAAACTAGGTTATAAGAATATACAGTATCAGTAAACATTAAACTAAAATCAGTCATAAAACAAGTAAAAATTGCAATCAAGTTTCTATCCATCAATCAGGACTTAGAGGAAAACTGCCATTGTTTATTAAGGCCTTTCTGACATATTGACGCTTTCAAGTTAGAGTTGGTGATACTCAATCAGAAAGTAAATTCCAAGAAGAAGGGGTTCCACATGGTAGCATTCTTAGTGTTACCCTATTTGCACTTGGTATTAGTGGCATTTCTCCTCATATTCCTTTATGATCGTATTGCAAACATCTTTTCGTTGATGATCTTTCTATATCATTTGCAGGATCAAAGGATGCCTGGCTGAAGAAAGCTCCAACTTACAGTAAATAATATCACTAAATGGGCAGATTTGAATGGGTTTAAATTTTTGACTAGTAAAACAGTTGTTGTCCACTTGTGCCGTATTCATTGGGCTTCATCCAGACCCAGATATATATATGAAAGGCCAAAGAATTCCCCTGTGTAGACGGAAAAACAAATTCCTTGGTTTAATTTTTGATCAGAGTTGGCGTGGTGTCTCATCTAAAGATGTTAAAGACAAGTGTCAAGAAGATTTTAAACAATTTTAAGGTTTTTAGCTCACACGTCCTGAGGTGCAGACCATCAAATACTTTTAAGGTTGCATAAAGCTCTGGTTTTTATCGAAATTGTTTTATGGGTGTAGTATACTCTTCTGTAACACCCAGCAGGCTGAAAAAATGCATGACTCCACATCATGCAGGCAGGACTGGCCACTGGTGCTCTAAGACCTCGTAATATCAAGCCTCTTGGTTGATGCTGGGAGTTACCTTTACAACCCATCGCCAGTCATCCATCCTTCGCTACTGGTATAGGATGCAGAGACTTCCCAGTTCTCAAGCCTTTCAAATTATAACAAGCGAAAGACATTTTAGGCACTATGAGATGCATCCTAAATGTCTGCAACCTTATAGGTATAGACTTAAACAGTTACTTGGCACTACTGATATCAGTAGAAATGAGGTGTTTCATATCAGGATGTCAGTAACCCTGCCATGGAAATTAATAGAATTTCATTTTGTAAATATTTTTATGGTTTTAAGAAAAATATGACAGATATAGAGACCCATTCATATTTATGGAACACAGTGAGGTTCATAAGGATTCAACTCTGTGGATTCCAGATGGCTCCAAATCCAGAATGGTGTTGATTTGGAGTTTTTAGTAATAAGTTTTGCACCAAATGTGCACTTCCTGTTTAACATCCATTTTTCGGCAGAGTTGCTTGGGATTTTAAATGCTATTGAAAAAATAGCAATTATTGATGAAACAAATTTCACAATTTTAGTGATTCTAAGAATGTATTACAGACACTTAATGTTTTTAACTCTACTAACCCCTTGTTTTAAAATTCATTAATGGGTGCACCTATTATTGTACAAAGGAACACAGATTAGTTTTTGTTAATCTGTGCACATGCTGGTGTGCACGGAAATGAAGAAGCTGACAGATTGGCCAAAGCAGCAGCTCTAGATTTACTTCAAGGAAGTGTCCCACTTTTATAATGATTTCTTCCAAGCATTAGAAAATATATAATTAATTTGTGTCAAGAGCAGTGGAATAGAGGAGAAAATAAATGAAAGAAATTACAGATGTTATATTTCCTTGGAGAGTATGGCAGTATGCCTAGAAAGATGGGAGACTGCTCTTTTGCTGCTTTAAGGATTGGGCTTACTCGCCTAACAGCTTTTGATTGGTGGGGAGAATCATCCTTTTATGAGGATTGTCTGGTCCTTTGACTGTGAGGCATTTGCTGGTGAGGGCCCAGTCTTGGGGGTGATTAGAAAGTCGTTACCTCTCTGAGGCTCTTGGTCATGATGGCAGTTCATCCTGCCAAGATCCTTGGAGGATGTGGTGTATGATGCCAGTGGCATTTTAGATTGATTATTGATGCTGGTCTTCGCCAAAAATATATTTCAGTTTTTTATCTGTTGATTGTTTTTATAGTAGCTATGTTGTTCATTTTATTGATATCAGCATCAATGAGCCAGTTGTCATGATGCCAAATAACTCAAAATCATTGATTCATTCATTCACCAAAGTTTCTTTTGGCGCAGTAGAGTTTTCTGTACAGCCGCTACAACGTATAATCAAGGCCGCCAAAAATAGATCTACCGTATCTTTCAGTGGTTTGCAGCCCTCAAGCCTCCAGTAGTTTTAAGATCTGAGGAGGACAGAAAAGTGCAGACAGAATAAAAATGCGAACAGACAGACAAAGACAAAGCTGGCACAGTAATTTTCTTTTACAGAAAACTGAAAAAGAGGAGTAGCTCCTCACAAAGCATCAGATTACAAGCCAATCGGCAACTAGCAAAGCTGGTACCATGCTGTGTGATTGGTTACATCCAACACTTTGAGTCAGTAGCATGTCGTGCTACAAGCCAACCAGCAACCAGGAAAGCAGCGCTGCTGTGTGATTGCCTGCTTCAACCCTTCCAGCCAATAGTTATATCATGGAGCCCACATCCAAGCAAATAAAAAAAAATTGTAACGTGCATATGTATGCATGCGCTCATTCAATGGCTTCGTGAACTTCCTGGAGTTTTAGTTTCATATTTTTATGTTAATGATACAGTAATTTTATCATTAAAGAGAGAGAGAGAAAGTGATGAAATGAACTATATTTACATCAGTTAAACAAATTAAAAATGTCTGAACGACGCTTTTTATGCATATTATGATGATAATACAGTGCTCCCCATTTTACTTATAGGGATAGGTTTCAGAACCTACACTGGAAATGCAAATTCCTCTAAAATGCTTATAACTGGCTTATAAATGCCAAGTACCTTGTATCCCCTTAAATAAAATGCTTATAACTGCATATTTTAACATTTCACTGTGGAAAGGTAAAAGCCAAGGTATTTCCTGTACTGTATAGCATAGCCTGTTTTGATATAAGAGAAGAGATGTTTTACTGGGATATTTTCTTTTTATTGAGTTGCATTCCATGCCCTTCAAGGTAAACTGAATACATATTTTATTTCAAGGAAAATATCTTTGGAGAAGATCAGAATTTACTGACATGAACCAGAGTCATGTGGATGAGATAACCCCACAGAGACCAGCCAACATGAGGAGTCTAAATCAATAGCGTTGCTGAAGAAAAAAAACTGAATTTGATTGTCGAAAATATCGTCAGTTCAAAGTGATGGTTTACTTGGATATCAGAAATGTTATTGGTCATCTCATAAAAAGGTAAGTGGCTTATACTTTTACATTTTGTTTTTTATAATCTTTCACATGGTGGATAACTGCAAGACAGGTGTGGTTTTCCTTGCTACTGTACAGTACTGTATTCATATTTATTGTGGCTGAGTTTTAAAAAATTATATTTTGTCAGAAAAATTCGTTTTACCTTTGTAATAACTAATTATGATACTGTACCTTTACTTTTAGTGCTGTACTGTATTTGCTGCTTACACCATCATATTAGTTCAGATTGTCAAGTTCCTGGGCCCTGAACCCCAGGTTCTTAAACCAGGGTGATGCATTTAGTAGAGAGATTTAAATGTAAAAGTGCATGTTAGATATGTCTGCAGCATAGAAAAAACTTTCAGTGTCTTTGTTTCATAGAATATGTATTTCCATAATTTGTTTTATAGAATATGTATTTCCAGTAATTAACCTGTTAAGCATCTGTAGAGTGGTGTAAGCAAAAGCGAAGGTCAGGTTACAGCTGATTTATTCATGTAAAATTCATAAAAATCAAAAACCCTTGTGGGCCGTGCAGTCCCAGCCCTTGACAGGTAAGGGAAAAGGGGATTAACAGTAGGCCTCTGTGTTTCTTCACAGAGGCAAACATACTAATTATACAAGTGTAAAACATATGGCTGTGAACGTATGTGCAAAGCTAAATTAATGGTATTCTGATACATAGACAGGTACAGTATCAAGAAGGTGATTATAACGTTGTTGGAAACATTCACTGAAAACATTGTCTCAAGATTTTGTGTTTTCTTCTGACCTCTTGTCATTGCATGGTTCACATGCAGTGCTTTCTGAGGTGCACTGAAGTCATCGGGGTAGGCCGTGTGGTTGAGCACGATGTGCCAGGACTCCTCCCCAGGAGAAAGCCTATGTCTGTTGGCTGGTTTCAGTCGGAAACCCACGTTGTTCTTCTGTTAATCATCATCTGGAATATTTTTTGGTCATCGTTGAAGAATTCTGTGTGGGCCGGGTATGCTTGGGAGGAGGGGTTCATGTGCATCAACCTGATGAGCGGTACTTTACGTTCATTGAGTCTATGGGGATGAATATTTTTCTGTCTGCTTGGTATGTTGTTTTTGCCGGTCACAATTTCTCAATTGCTCTTCTTGTTTCAGATGTCGTCAGTGGGCTTTTTTGTTTTCTGGGAACACGTCTGCTGGTAATGTCAACGCTTGGTTATAGAGGACTTCGGCCGATGATACATTGAATGCCTCATATGGCGTCGTTCTTCATCCCAGCAGGACCCATGGTAGTTCTTTCCTCCAACTGCCTCGAGGCTTTTAATGATCGATGTAGCCTCTCAATTATTTTGTTTGCTTTGGGGTTGTAGGTGGTGGTTGGCATTATCTTTAGCATTATCTTGCTTCCCAAACTGTTGGCGGTGTTTCACAGACGGAGGTAAAGTTTGCACCTCTGTCGCTGGTGATGATCTGGGAATGCCGTCTACTGACCCAGTCAGTAAGGGCTTTAATGCAGCTTTCTGCCGTCTGTTGTCAGATGAGGATTGCTTCTGGCCATCTTGTATTCCTATCTAGTTTTGTGAATAGTTACTTGTATCCCTCTGATGGGGATAGGGGTCCCACTATGTCGATGTGAATGTGGGAAGGTGGCGTGATGTCATCTTGTATTTTTCTGTCCTGTTCTCCTTGTGCCTCATAATTTTTGAAGTTTGGCCTGGGATGCATCGTCTTGCCCATGTCATGACATCCTTTCTCATGCCCCACCAGACATACTACTCTGCTATTATTCTGGTGGTGGATCGTCCTGATGGGTGGGATATGCTGTGAGCAAGGCAAAAAGCTCTCTTCCTTAAACCCTCTGGCAGGACGGTGTGGGTGTCCCGTACTCGTCTTGCAGGTGATGGTTGCTGTTCCTTCATTGATTGGCAGGTCACTCCCATTTGAGGGCAGGATTTATCTGCTGCAGTTGTTGCAGTTGTTACCTCAGGATATGGGTCCCAAGCTGGATGTTTTGGCGCAGTTTCTGGATAGGGCATCAGCCACAGTGTTTGATGAGCCCTTCAGGTACTTGATAGTGCAGGAGTACTCCGCTATTGTTGACAGGTGTCGTTGTTGATGCACTGACCACACGTCTGCTGCTTTTGTGAAGGGCGTGATTTGCGGGTTTGGTGGTCTGTGGACCACACGATTCTCATCCTCGATAATTGATGGAAGTGTCGGATCTGCGTTGTAGACTGCCAAGTTCTCTGTCGAACGCCGGTATTTCTGCTCTCCTGTCGCTAGCTTTGCTGTAGAAAGCTAACGGGTGACGACCATCGCCAGTGTCCTGCTCAAGTACAGCACCCATCGCCGATGTTGCTTGCATCGGATTTGTCAATGTGAGGATCTGGATAAAGGAAATATTAGTGTTGTTGCTAAATTGTTATTGCTTCTTTTGCTAACCAAATGCATTTGTTGTGTTCTTGCCCAAGTTAACTATTTTTTATTTCCTTTCAAATACTGGATATATGGGCTCATGATTTTAGCTATATTAGGAATGAATTGGTGGTAGTAGTTCATGGGTCCCAGAACTCTTGTACCACTTTCACTGTTGTTGGTTTGGGGAATTCTGTTACAGTATTGCTTTTATTTTTCAGGTAGCAGTTTATGCTGTCTTGTCTCACTTTGAGTCCCAAAAATTGACTTGTTTCTTTCCCATTCGCACTTGTCTTCTTTCAGAATTAACCCTTTTTTTAGTCTTTTTAACACTTCTCTGATATGTTTGATATGCTGCTTTAGGTTTGGGCCAAATATTATTATATTGTCACGTATACTACACAGAACAGAAGGTCCCTGAATATGTTCCACATGTTTTAGTGGGTAGACCCCACGTCTTTCAGCAAAACCCTCTTGACTATTTGGCAGACATTTTCCTGACTATTGTCCTCCCTACTCTAAGTAGGGAAAGGTTACTTTGATCTTGTGCTCAATGCCTGAAGAGCAAATAAGAGAAAATGAAAGTTCATACTGGTGTAAAGATGGCCAAGTTAGTTTGTGTGGCCCCATGTTTCAGGGAATGGCATACAGAAGAATAATTTTTCCCTTGTATGTTTCATGCACATTATAATCTTTTGGAAATAACAATGCGAAATATATTTTTTCGTCTGGTCTTATCCTACATTCTTTACTATCCTAATATGTTTACAACAATAATATCAATATAAAAGAATGCTTAAAAAGAATAAAAACACACATAGACCAAATGACTGCTCTGTGAACGAGAAAATGTGACGATATGGGAGTGGCAGTGTCTCCCTTAAGTGATGCTTAACAGGTTAAAAACAAACTTTAGTTATGAAGTAGGTATTCTAGACAGCCCTTTGTTGGCCGACTCGGTAGAGCTTTAGACTGTCATTCGATGGGCGAGTTCAATTCCCGCGCCGGCTGGATGAAGAGTTAGAGGAATTTATTTCTGGTGATAGAAATTCATTTCTCGCTATAATGTGGTTCGGATTCTGCAATAAGCTGTGGGTCCCGTTGCTTTAAGTAGCCAAATGGTTTCTTAGCCACGTAAATAAGTCTAATCCTTCGGGCCAGCCCTAGAAAGAGCTGTTAATCAGCTCAGTGGTCTAATTAAAACTAAGTGTATACTTACTTTATACAAAAAGATATATAATTAATACAGTAAAGTATCATGCAAGTGTCTCCATATCCATATTTGAAAACTGGTAGGTTTCAGTCATAACATTTTTTTTTTTAGGGTCTCCATTAGCCTACATGGTGTATTTTGAGAGTAAACAGTGTCAGGCCAAAACATTGAGACAGTCTGTGTATGCATGAAGTGTTATGTTTTTTTTTTTTTCAATATTTTGCAGGATTGCACAGAAAATGATCCACCTTGCCCTACAGTTGCCTTGGACCGCTTGATATTTGAAATGAATAAAAGTTACACTGAAGCATGATTACAGGCTGTAGTTTCACCTCTATACTTACAACATCAGACAGTTACACCCATCGTCCACATGCACATCAGCATTTGCGTACTGGCTTTCTTATGCTGTCTGGCCTTCAGGTTGGTGTCTTTTCCATTTTTCATAAATGTATTTTGAAAAATACTGTTTAAAAATAAATTAGTGTGAAGTTAATATTACAGTGACCTATATTCTTTGATAACTAATATGCTTTATTTTTGTAATTTTATGAACTTGTAATATTTTTGATTTTAAATTTGATTTATTAAAAGGACTTTTATACTTTGCTAGATGCGCCATGAAACAATGTTTAGTGCAGAAGAGAACCATTAGATGATGAAGAACATTAGAGTATGCGTGGCTTGTAGAATTAACAGTTGGTACACTGTGTGGCAAGCTGACCACACCTCAGGTTAGTACAGTAGAGAATTATGAAATATAGTATATACTGTAGTATGAAAACAAGATGCTATTTTTTCCTAAAATAAGTCTGAAATTTACAGTGCATCCAAGAGACCAGAGGTTATCTTATGCTAAATAGTAATCAGAATTACTGTATATGACCTATCAATGAGTTGTAAATAATATCGTTTTATGAATACAGTACAAACCATTGGCCTTTACATTATGCAAAAATTGAATATGCACAGCTATGAGTACTATGGTTATGAAAAAATTCTGTGTAAATAAACAGGTATGGATGAGTTGAAACATAGCGTCACAGAATGGGGCCAGTGATTGTGGGAGGAGTCTCATTTCAAGAAGTCCGTGAGTTGCACCAGTATTCTCTTAACTGCCTTCTCAGTGGTTGTGTGCAAACATCCTCATCAAAGCTGGTTTTCTCCTCCTGCCATTTTGTTTGCAATTGGTTCTAATTTCTGTGTTTTGAAGTGGTGTATATTGTGCCTTTTTGTGTATATGTTTACGCTCCTTGGGGTCTTTGAAACTGATCCTCATGTAACTTGATCGAGACAGGTGTAGCCACATTTTGCAAATCAAAAGTCCCTGATATTATTTGCAACTTATTTAGTCCTTGCTCTGAATATCAAAATTGGTCTCTGAGCAATGGAGACATTAAAAGAAGAAGAAGAAGATTACAAGAAGAAAGGTGATGCTTAGCCATGAGGTGAGGGTTTAGACTTTCTATGAATACAGAGAAATTAAAAATGTTCCTTTTCTCCTTCAGAAATCATCATCTTGCTGCTTCTTCCTTGGAAAAATTTACCCTTCACATGTCTGTTGTTTCTCAAAGATGTTTTGAAAGACGGGTTTGGGAGTTAAAGGAACATTGTTGACTCTCTCCCTGCTCTGGCGGTGGGTAAGAACACTCCTCCCTCCTTGGATGAGGGATGAGATTCAGTTTGTGATTACTTCATGCGATTTGGATATTCATGGCTCTACTCTCCATGATTATTGATTGACCATAGGCTTTCCCAGAGAACCATTGTTTAGTATACCACTTTATTCTCTGATTTCTTCCATCTTACTTTCCACTTCTGCTAACAATTGATTCATAGTTAGTCTGCTGAGGTTGAAGTCTTCAAGAATGACAAACTGCAGTCAGCTCTCTTGACAACTGAATGGCGTATCGGCAGTTGCTTCTGGCCTTTGGCCTAAATTCGGTGTTTCAATTCATCATATGATGTTCTATGTATAAAGGATGCTCCATCCCAGCTTTAGCGATCGGTCGAACTGGGAAATCTTGAGAAGACTCTTCAGGCCTCACTAAAAAGGGTTGCAGTCCTCGACAGGTAAAACTCTGAATTTTTATGGTGGAAAACAATGCATACAATCTCTGGAAGTTCTCAAAAGTCATAGTCTTAATAAATTCTTTGAAAGAAAGATGCTAGAAGAAGAGGACTTTTATAAAAAGAGCTTTGTAAGAAGAATATCAGTCGAGTCTGTGTTTGACTCCTGGATCCATTTCCTACAAGAAATGTGGAGGGTTTGTTAGCTTATGTCATCCTGGACATTCCATCCAAGGTGGTTACGGGTTCAGCCCTCCACACCCCTTTTTGTGAGGAAACCACACTTCCAAGGGTCTGCATTTTGTCTGTGTGTACTGATCTTCTAGGAAGTCTAGATATAATCACTCTTACCACCACGTTTACACCCTCTCATAATTTCTTAGAATATGGAGAAGAAATCAGAAGGACTCACCTCCAGTACTCCATTTTCCCTTTTGGTAAAGTTGAATATAAAACTCGTACCAGTGATATATAAGGAAGATATATATATATATATATATATATATATATATATATATATATAGGATATATATATATATACATCAGTATATCATACCAATATATATATATAAATATATATATATATATTGTTATATATAATATCTATGTGTATATATATTTGTAGATACCTATAATAATAATAATAATAATAATAATAATAATAATAATAATAATAATAATCAATAATAATTTCAATTTATTAAAAGGTAACTCGAAAAATGTTTTAAATTGAAGTGTATTATTATATAATGACGCACCACTCCAGTGTAAGGAAAGATGTCCATTGATTTCCGGGAGCATTATTATGGGTTGGTTATGGGTCTGTCTTTGCCCTGATATGGGCAGCAGCCATGTTTGCTTTAATCAACTGATGGCTTTCTATCGTCAGTGATTAGATCGGGCCAGCAGACTGAGTTCGATGATAACATATTCGCAGCAAGTCTCGCTCGGTCTCACTGATGCTTGACGTACACATACAAAATCAATAACGATAATAGTAATAAGGCGAGGAGTGACAGGAACGGCAGCAGACGATCAGCGAAGTTAAGATATGTTGGTTGGGATCTGTACGTACCTGTATGAGGACTATCGTTGCCGCTAGAGAACAAACGGAATTACGAAGAGAAAAAGCTGACTCAGGCTGCTGACGAGGTGTCGACTTCCCACATACAATTCACACAATCGCCTAGCAGACGTAAAATTGCGAAGATAGGATTGGCTCATGAAAGTAATGGGAGATCACAGGCAAAAAGTTGATGAAATCTCAGAAGGGGTAGTAAAGCCCAGCCACAAGAGACAGATATGGAGGTCAGGGGATATAGAGGAAGGGGTAGGGCGTAGGGCTTTACTCCGCAACCTGATAAAACTATGATGAAAGCGAAAAGTAGGAGTTTTTACTCAATCAGTGTAGAAAGCGAGTTCCATTATAGCACGCTTATTGAATAGGCCTCGGTTTGGACGAAACACTGCTGATGTGAAAATTATGTAAGAGCGCCTGATTCCAGTACCACCCAACACTGACCCGGCCCAGGTTTTTGTTGAACATTACTCTAGTCTCCGCAGCAGCAACAGCAGCAGTCGGAATGAGTTCGCCCGTATTATTTTCGACGACAAAGAAGAAAAAAGAAAAAAATGCTACCCACAAAGAAGCGTTGCGTTTATATGATGGCGCACCGCTGAGTGGATACATTTGCTGTGTATGTCTTCAAATGGCATTGCTTGAAGAAGTGCCAGTGTCTATCTCTTCAGGCGTGGTTAGCATTGTGCGTATTATAATGGCACCCGCTATCTATACTGATTGAGAAAAGACTCCTACTTCTACTTTTCGTTTTCATCATAATTTATCAGGTTGCGGACTAAAGCCCTGCGCCCTACTCCTTCCTTTGTATCGCCTGACCTTCATATGTCTTGTGGCTGGGCCTTACTGCCCCTTTTCTGGTTTCATCACTATTTTGCCTGTGATTTCAGTCCTTTTTTTTTCAGTGGCAAAGCTTTAGATCGAGAAAAATATGGTAATAAAGGAATGGGGTTATTTAGGCTTTAGATATAGTTTTCTTAGGACCTATGTGGAAGCTCCTCCGTGATTATGGTCAGCTCAGCTGTTTGCACATAATATATAATATATATATATATATATATATATATATATATATATATATATATATATATAACCCCACCATATATATATATACAGTGTATACACACACACATGTAACTATACACGTGTGTGAAAACATCTCTAACTCTTGAGGCTTTTATTTAGGGTAGGTCAACGATCATGAAAACCAAAACCGCGTAGGTGAATTCAACGTGTGACAATTTTAATTAAGATAATGACAGTAGGTTAGGCAGCTTCTTTTAACACCACTTGCTATTCACACATTAAGAAACGGCATCGCTTCTAATGTTGGTGAGCAGTCCTTACCTGAGCATCAGGAAATTTGAATTTTGTGGCTAATTTGAATGGCATACTGTAAATTTAAAATTTCATTATTTCAAAAACAGTACCCCAAGGCACCCCTCCAGACTATGAGCTTTCAGAAAAACTATCACGGCTTATCTTTTGCCGTTGTTATCCCAGATTTGTTAGGTCTTACCCATGCTCCGACCATCCCCGAGCACCAAAAATCGATGTCTGGATCTCCGAAACGGGCGAACGGACTTCGACATGAAATTTTGGGTACGATTAGAGACTTTAGTGGAAACCTCTAAAGCCAGGTTTTCATCCCTGTCGCTTGAATATTTCCCAGAGTTATAAAGGCCAAACTCGTGGTTTTTGTACTCAGGTGGCTGGGGCTTTACCATTAACCGCCAACTACCGTGGCGGCTGATAAACAGAAGAAGGGACGTAACAACGCCAGTAGATCTTATATTCTTATTTTTTCTTTTTAATCTTGTTTGAGAGAGAGAGAGATAGATAATTTTATATACATAGAGAGAGAGAGAATTTAATATACTAAGAGTTTATATATATATATATATATATATATATATATATATATATATATACATACTTTTTTACATATATATATATATATATATATATATATATATATATATATATATTATATATATATATACATATACATACATACATACATACAGTATATCTAAAGATGGAGCAGGACGAAGGCATGTTTGATATCATGACTTCATTAGTTGCCGACGTTTTCAGGACCACATAAGTCCCATTTTCAAGGCTAAACAGACAAACAAATTTACAATCATTAAAATGACTCTTGACAAGAACGAAATAAAAATTGCAATTGTCATAAAAATGATTAAAACAGATAAACAAGCACTGAAACACAGAATGAAGGCACACCTATATTTCAAGAAGAAAACAGTAGAATGACAACAAATGGCACCTTGGGGTTCCAGGAACACTCATGACTGGTAGAGAGCGTGTGGTAGAGGACTGGGAGTTGAACTGCGGAACAATCTGCTTAATAAATAATGATTCCAGAACCGTTAGAAGGTGGTCATTCGAGGCTCTACCCAATATTTCAGAATCATCATATTTTATTTATTTTATGTTTTACATTGAAGCAGATATTCTTGTATGCTGGGAATTTTTAGCCTTGAAAATGGCACTTGTGGTCCAGAAACGTTGGCAGCTTTAATAAAGTCATGATATCAACATGCCTGTCCCTCTCCCTCTTTGATATATATATATATATATATATATATATATATATATATATATATATATATATATATATATATATTATATATATATATAAATAAATTTCTGACTCATGGTCGGGATTTTGACCCAGGTCTCTCAGAGTGGAAAGCAAGGGCGTTATCAGTCAGAAATTTATTTCTGTTCAATCATTGTGATTGTGTGTTGATGATTTCTATCTTATTCACTCCAGAAGGGATAATATATATATATATATATATATATATATATATATATATATATATATATATATATATATATATATATATATATATATATATATATATATATATATATATATTATATATATATATATATTATATATATATATATATATATATATATATATATATATATATATATATATATATATATATATATATATATATATATATATATATATATATATATATATATATATATACATACACACACAAATATATATAATTTATTTAGATCAATAGATGTTGTGTTGAGAAATTTCTTTTGCAGTGAGTACCTATTTAACAGGCACTAGTATTTATAGTAATTGTGATTTCTGATTTAAAGCATTTTACTTTTGTTCTACATGTTACAAAGCGCTTTACTCTGTGCATATCTTTGTTTTGATCAAAGTGGCATTAGCAGCAAGTCTTGGACTATTATGGTTATTCTTCTTTTTGACTCCAGTATATTTTAACAGCCCAGTAGCTTTTGCTGACAGTAGGAGCATGGAAAATCGCACGGCATCCACGTCCCCCATCTGTTTACATTTGTCATGCTCCTCAGCCCCAGTGTTTACACACAACTGATAGACACTTTGTAACAACCCAGATGTTATCAGAAGTACAAGATGATGCGTGCTTTGTTGATGGCCTCAGTCTCAGCAGTAGAGTCTGGAACTAATCTCTCAGTTTACAGGTAAATTTGTGTTCCACTGTGTAAATGTGTTCATAAGATACATTAGACTTATTTCCTCACAAATATCCAGTGGTAGGAGAAATACTCAACTCCTTATACTGTATGTATATCCAGGCATTGATTTTGCTAAGTTTTGTTGAAAGGCATACCAGAAGTTATTGCAGACTTGGAAACAACCTTAGGAAATAAACTTTAGGGAGCGGAACTTAAGCAGTTGTACAGTGATGGGGTTTTGTGCCCAGACAAATGAGGGATTTGTATGCCAGGAAATTTTTTTATTATTGCAGTGAATTTAAGCCTCAAAAGAGAAATGATTAATAGCATTTTTTTAAATGAACCTACTTCCATCAGATAGCCGTTTACTTCCCATTGTAGCAGAGTTTGACAGATTAAACAGAAAATGAGAATACTCAGTTTCTGAATATTCTTCTATCCATCTTCCCCACCCCCCACCAGGGGACTAGCTTAGTCAGTCTACTTCTGTCGCTGACTGCAGAGTTCGCAGATGCACTCAGTTTTCTGTTGGTTTGTCCTCTTATTTTTTTGTTTGTTTGCATGATCATGTAAGGTAAGTTACTGTAATAGGCATTATTCAGTTTTATTACCCTCAGGTATGTTTTGCCCGAGGGGAAAATTTATGATTGGATAACGATATGATCGTAATTGAGGGCCCGGTCATATTCCCCTCAGACATATTCCCAGACATTTTTCCCCTGGACATTTTCTTTTCCCATGACATATTCCACCCTAACATTTTCCCCTAGTATACGACAAGTTACTCAATTACCCCAGTGATAGTTTAAGAGTTGGGATGCTAGTTCTGCTAATTCTGTTGATAGTCTTGTTATCACAGTGTACAGCCTGTACACACAGATATAGTATTCTGCCACAGAATGGCCTGAAATTCAACCATGTCAGCTTTCTTTGGGACTAATAAATCTGAATGTAGGCATATTAGTCACTTGGAACAGAAAGTTACCAATATTTAATTTCACTTACAGGCCCTCTGACTGGCCTCCTGACGTTTGATGGGTGTTTTCAGCCATATTAGTTGGTTAAAACCTTACATCTCTCATTTTATGATTAAAGAGAGATTCTTATAAGTTTAAAGAATCCAAAGAGTGTAGGATGTTCCTAGGAGACCTTGGTTTCTTAGGAGAAATGATCCTGGATTCTTTGCTCTTTAGTAGTTTTCCCCAGAACTCATACCTAAGACAGTTTTTCTAAACTTCCACTTGCTGAAAGTTTTCAAGTTTCCACGTGATTCAGATGTCAAGTAGACACCATAACCATCTTGTGCTAGGGGAGGTTTGTCTATCTAACTAAGGATCTATCCGAGAGAAGTTGCAAGAGGTTCAACTACTAATGTTTTCCAGAAGCAGTGGTTAGTTCTCTCTCTGGAGTTGAACTCTAGGTATTTCCTGACCATGCACCCCTATAGCAACTTCATTAAGTTCTTAGTTTCTAGTTGCTGTAAATGCTGTCAGTTCAGCTCTTAGAGTTTTGGTCTTGTCATACTATGTTATAGGTAATGCTATACTAGACATTGCTTGCAATCTCTGGACCACAGGAGGTCTTTAGGTCAGGTGTGTAATTAAAGGACTTGGTACACTGTTGCTTTTTTTGGAACCTTGATGGATTTAGTTTTGGTTTCCAAAGCTGTTTCTGAGTCTTTGCAAAGCTTCTTAAAGCAATTCAACCTCTCTTGGTAGCTCTAGGACCTGTGATGTGGAAAGAGAATTGCAGAGTGCTGGGCAATGCTGCCTTTGCGCTGAAGATACTAGTCTTGGTTCTGACCTAGTTTTCCCCTCTCCAGAGTTGTTAAATGCAGACTGGACCTTATTTATAGATAATGATTTGACACTCTTTTATGCCAGGTAGCAATTAGAGTGTGCTCAAATAGAGTTATGTCTAAATGTTCTACCCCCTTTTTCGTTAGCTGGTCAGCATAGCACACAACCTCAACCTTAGTTACCAGAGATAGGATAAAAATGTTGCTATTTAGGCCATTTTAAGTTGTTTTATGTTATGTATTTTTGCCAGAATATGTGATGGGAAAACAGTATGAGGTTTTAAACAGTGTTTTATTTCATGAAAAATGCAGAAAACAAAATCAGAAGTGATACAATCAATTCTGCACCCACGGGAACAGGGTGGTTTTACTCTGAATTTGGCTGACATTGCAAAGCAATAGACATATAAACAGTGAATGAGCACCTGATCAAATTCATAACTGAAAATTAATTAGTACACATAACTAAAAGAAATGAAAAATAGAAACGCACATTTGATTAATGTTTTAATTAGCTAACGATTATCACCTAAATGAAATTCTGGCTACCACCTGTTTACAAAACATAATTCTATAAAATACACTGTCCTCTGTCAGTCAACACATTTTTATAAAATGAGAAGCTCCTCCCTACATTCACATTGGCAGCTGGGGCATATTTCAGATTCACTATATTTGCTGGCCCCATTCCTTCAAGAATTGTGACACTATTTCTGTCCTTGCCTTTCAAAACTTCTTTTGACTGAATGTAATACCAGTATCTGGATTTCTTTGCTAATACTGCCTCAAACTCTTCCTAAAGTTCATTACCCTTTTCTCCAGAAATTTCTGATCTTACTCTTGGTTAGTTCCAGTTGGTGAAGACCTCCACTGTGCGACAAACCTGCAGTCTCTAGTTTTTCTCAACTGAATAGAATGAAAACAAATTTTGAGCTGTGAAGGTGAGATCTGTTGCTTGCAGTTGGAGATCTTCAGTGACTTTCTGTGCTTTCTGCATTGCCACTGCTTCTGCTGGATCCAACTTGGCTAAGACAGACTTCACAGCATCAAAATTTTGAGCATAGGAACAATGCAGCTTCTATCCATGTTCCCCATCTGGTTCAGGTGGAAGAGGTATTTCAGTGCATGTTTCTTTCCCAGTACACACGGTTTGGGGCTTTAAAATACCTTCTTCACAAAAAGAGATTAGTTCATGAACTTCCAGGAAACATCTCTTGAATTGTCCAACAGGCGTGATGCAGAGAGCAAGAGTAAGACATATCACATGCATCATAGAAGGAAAATACTTTGAGTCCTTCCCAGACGTGAGCATGTAAGCTGCTGTATCACTCAGTAAAAGTTTCCAGAACATTACATTTAATTCTGGCCAGAGGCATATAGTATCGTTGATCATCCGAGAAATGGGGAGAGTTGGGTTTATCAATGAATGCACAATTTGCAAGTGGTGGATTGTTCTTCTCACTCTCAGTTTTCAATCAGTACATTAACCATATCTCACATGCATCAGTTGTTTTTATCCCACCAACCCATATGGGAGAGTTGTACAGTGTCTGGATTTCTTTTGCCTAATCGTAGCATTCTGAAGGTAAACTTTTCTGATTGTAGTTTGATCTGGCAGTGAAATCCCAAGATTTGCTCAAGAAAGCCTCGGAACATTGGATTCTGGCCGCCATGGAATATTTGCTGAGAGCATGGCCTTACAAGCTCCTTCCCTAGAATTTGAGTCCTAGACTTCTTTGGTTTTGGAGCAAGAACATCTCCCAATTGGCACTGTTTTAGTTGTAGATTTCTAGCATATTTAGCCAGTTTCTGATGCTGCTCAAGATACAAAACTGCTAGGGGCACAACTTGTTGAGCAGCCACCACTGGACCCAAGGGAAGTTGTTCAAGGACCTGTGGGCAACATCCTCAGGTAGAAGGATATGAAAGTGGTTTAGTGAAGCCAAGAACCCACATTCAAAATCCTATGAACAGATAAGTTCTTCTGAATGCCCAGGAGGAAGAAAGCGAAGAAACTGGGAAGAGTGGGATGGATAGGATCTGGAAGCAAGTGTTATTAGATCATAGTAAAGCTTGTAGTTGTCGTTTCTGAGAGCTGCTAGAATGTTTGAGGAGTCTCCATTCTGAACTGTCTTCAGATGAAGAGGTTCAAAAGTTGAAAGGTCTATCACTGGCCTCAATCACCAGTGGCTTTGGGGACTAGAAGACTCGGCTGTAGAAACTCAGGAAGGATGCTTGACTTACATTTCTACTGCTCCTTCTCCATCACCTTCCTCACTTCTTCTTGGAGAGCTAGGTTTTTGAGAGCCCTGGGCTAAGGGAGGTGTGAAGGAGAGGACTGTCTCGAGAGGGAGGCGAAAGTGGAAGGCAGTACATGGAGATATCCCACTCAAAGAACATCTATTACCCATGGCTCCACTGAAAATCTGCAATGTATCCCAATGGTTCGCCAGGCATCCCCACTGGTAGCAAAAGAGTGGGGAGGGCACCACTCCATCATCTGCCTCCACTAGCTCACCTCTAGCTCCCCTTCCTGTCCTGGAAGAGCAAGACTGAAAGGGACGCTACTGGTGCAGACTTCTTCATTGACAAGCAGGTTGAGAAGGCTTGCTTTGTGTGGACCTGGTCTTTAAGACTACTTGGGAGGAGGCAGTGGATTCTGTCTTGGGACATTAGGGCAGAGGGACCTGCTGCTTAGTCACTGCCTGTTGAAGTAGACAATCGTTATTGTCTTCTCGACGCCTGTCGACAGCTGCCTCCAGCTGATTCCTAGGGAAAAGTAGCTGGGAGTCCAGGATATAGCCATTCCTTAAAGATAGCAAAGAGTCAACATTGACAGACCGAGCTACTTTGGAGAGGGCTGCATCTCTCCTCATCAGCAGGATATTAGCCCATAAATTCGCACTTAAATGGGTATGCGATATGGCCCTTAGCACCAGATTGCAACAATGTGATGTAAGACACTATTAACTTTATTTCTTGAAAGAAGAAATTCTGGCCACTGCTGCTGGACTACAATCAGAAGCCTGAGACAGTCTGGAAGGCAGAAGATGCAGCTTCTTGAAAAGGAAAGGACCTTCCACTTAACCTGATCTAGGCCAGCCCGGCTTCAACCGAACAACATGGGTTGACTTGTTCATTTAGAAGAGGCACAGAGGAGTTGCATAATACCTTCTAAGGTGAAGAGAGGAGGAAGAAACCTGAAAGACTGCTGGAACAAAAGAGAGTTATCCTGGCCCAAAAATCAAGGAAATGACTTGATTTAGGACAGAATCTGCATGAATAGAGCAAGGTAACTCAAAGATGTTTTTGAGTCTTTCTTCAGTCCTAGCTATGCTTCTCTATACCTGTCAGGGTCCTTGAGAAGGAGTCACAGCTTTCTTAGAAAGATTATTGAACCCATGAATGAGAAGTAAGAAACTCTTGACTCTCCAAATCTCCATTTCCTGGTCACAAAGATTCCTGTTTGCCTCTGCCAATGGATCTGCAGGGTTTAGCACCATGTCAGCAAGATCTATCAGGTCCTAACACTTACGGGGAAACTTGACACCTTTAGATGTAGAGGATGTGTGGTCTTGATCACTGGTTCCAGAATGCAGAAGACTCTCTTCTCGACGATGGGCGTGATCATCCTGCGGTGTTGAAGAGGGCAGTAGTCATGCCTCAGGCCTCCAGAAGACAAATGTCTTTCCTTGGAGATAGCGATGAGGTATGTTGTGTTTTTACTCAGTAGCTTTAAGGGTTTGTTGATTTTCACTTGCCCACCTCCTGTTTCAAATGTGAGAATCAACTATATAACAGAGAGGTAAGGTTCATTTAAAAATATAAATATTTAATTTAAGATTCAATTTTTAAATACTTACTTCTCCATTATATAAATTGCCCTCCTACCTCCCACATTCAAAGTGGACAGAAGTACCCTGAAGGCTATGGGTGTTTATGCCCATTAATCCTAAAAGTGGCGGGTGGGAAGTATGGATGGATAGAAGAAAGATATTCATAGAAAACCCAGTGTGCTTGTTTTTTGTTTTAATCTGTTGAACCCCGGCTGGCACGGAAATAAACGCTATATAACGAGAGGTAAGTATTTAAAAATAAACTTAAATTAGTATTTATATTTTCATTACTCCTCTTGAAATCGGGTGGCTAGTTCTTATTTCAATAATTTATTTGTGTGAGGTATCAGACAAGCGTATTTCTCTCATCAAACAGGTGTACCCTATTAAGCATAGCAACATGTAATCTTCATGGACAGCACACAGGTCTGGGCATTACTGCTCATATTCAAAATATTGGTGCCTGAAATTACATTTGTGGCCAGCATGGCTTGAAAGAAGGTGGTGGATTTGAGGCGTAAGCTTCTTCCAACCTGTGGTACATCAACCAGTGGAATGGGTGGTGGCCTTGGTTTTAGTGATTTTTATTCAGATGTTTGGTTAGAAGCTGCTGCTGCGCTTTGGGACCTGTATATGTGGATGCTGCTACCAGTATGGATGTTCTTTATCATGACATGCAGGTTATACAACACAAGTAAGTTCAGTAGTTTTTTTGTATATTAATTGTAAGTATTAACCACAGCCTTTTAACCGTTAACTCAGTTAAAAGTTTTTCACAAGATATGGAGATGTTTTGGAATACAGGCATTGGAAGTCGTTTGTAAGACTGTTAAGGGAAGGTTTTATTAAATCTAAGTACTTTTGATGTAAATGCAGTGCCCGGGAGGGCTGTACCATAAATGTCACTTTTTAGTTCATGAGATATCTTGGGATCCAAAACTCATCTGGTATACCACTTTTATGGCATGACTTGTGCATCTGTTGTGAAGTTTTGATGATGCTAAGTCTATGAAGTTGAATGAATATTATCCATAATTAGTTTTTATCAATGCAGTTATATGTCATGATGTTTGACATCCACCCTTTCTCGTTTGCTAGGAAACATCTGATGAACAAACATTGATGATGATGAGAATTATGCATTTTATTAAGCTAAACTGTACTTAGAAATATTGTATGCATCTTGAATATGTTTTGTGGCAATAGCAGAGTCCTCACCTTGTAGTTATCTATGTTTTGATTTTTTGACAATAAAATTAGTTTATGGGATTCATCATCCTCTGTTCATAGTTAGGCATTCAAATTTTTGATAAGTGCATTTGCTCATTTGTGTTTTAAAGAGTTTGGTAGTTATTAAATTGTTTAGAAGTCCAGTGCACGTAATCCTTTCAATCACTTGGCCTTTGCAAGTAATGTTTGTCCCAGAACTAGAATGTGTTAAGTAGTAATGTGCTGTTTTGCCATATGTGTAGTTATTATTTCATGCTGTAGTACTCATTCTGGTTTCATGTCAAAAGTAGAAGAATTGTACTGTGGTATGTTAAAAAGCAAATCAGAACAGAGTCAAATAAGGAATTAAAATCACCAAAGATGTCCCAGTCAGTGTGTCACCAGTGACTGAGACAGGATTTGATGACACAGCATGGTCATAAGTGATCCAAGGCAATAATTTTTGCTCCTTTAGAGCAAGTGAGTCAAGGAGTTTCAATAGTAACTCTGCAGAACTGATTAAATGTAAAAGTGTCTAGGACGATAAAATAGAATGTATGAAGACATTAATTAGCTGTGTGATCATCATTATATACCGTACATTAATATAAGTTTAACAGGACCATAGGTCCATCTACAGTCTTATAGGGTTCATGTGAAAGATTTGTTCTTATATGAGGGATGAAAATTGGAGTAAAGTTACAGAAGTTTAACAGCTAAGTTTTGAGCGATAGAAACACTGAAAAGTGTGGTTAGTACCATCTATGCTGTAGAGTGCATTACATGGTACAGTACTGTACACTGTAAGTAGTATTGCCCTCTTTCAGGGAATTGGGGTTTATGACTTCAACTGCCTTTCTGATACATTTTTTGCAAAAGGTTGAAAAGGTAAAAGATGATGATGTGGTTAAAGGCTGTTTTTAGACAACAGATACAGTGTTTTTCATATAGAAAGAAAATGGGAGAGGAGAGATTGGTGATATTGGTGTATGATATGTTAATTTGATAGTGTACAGCTTGAGTGTAAGAATAAAAGAGCTTTAGTTTCAAGAAAGCATGAGAGTGCTTGTAAGTTGACTTAGATGACTTGCAGTATATGTAAGGATGAAGTAGTCATGTTTCCTCTGAAAATACCTGCTTTTAGGAGGAAGGGCTTATTACCGAGATTATATAGTTGTCCCATTTATCAATGTATGCCCTTCTGCATGAATTATCAAAGTAAGTTGGATCAGTTCCAGGATTTTAATAGCCGAACTGATGGATGAAGGCCACCATTAATGTATGGCATACTTTAGTAGTCAAAGCAGTATTCTATCGCTGTTAAGTTAGTGCAATTTCTTTATGTGAAATGCTTAATGTATTGTAATTAACTGTGATGTTCATCAGTTTATGACAGTTTTGAGAGGTATTAACTCTCAGCCATTACTCCAATGATAAAACAGGTTTTGATGTAGGAAAAACTTATTTTTGCCAGCTGCTGTAAGTCTCAAAGGAGTTCACTCTCATGGTCTCCCGGGTCTGTAAGACAGACCAACTTTTACAAGAATTCTCATTCCTGGTGGTCAAAGACAGGATAATGCTTGTTGGCAACAGTGATAGTATAAAGGAATCAGGACAGGAGGGCTCTGTTTCTGTCCTACAGTGACTGCCTCGGCTCTCCATGCTCCATTCACACAGATGTGACAACAGTGTTTGTCTGCCATCTACCTCATTATACACCAGGTCTGTGCAAGATAAATGTTCACCCAAGTCCTGTGCCTTTTTGTCAGGGATAATGGTTGGGTTTGAGGACTAACTTTTCCCTACCCCAAAAGTAGGTTTTCCTTATGTCAAAACCTGTTTTTGGCTTTAGCACTGCTTTGTTTGTCCTCAAAGAAGCTCTCCAAGTTGACAAGTAGAAATATAATTTTTTAATCTAGTCCATACAAGTATATCAATTTAATATTCCAAGTAGTAATTCAATATTAACAAGTTTCTTTATTCCAGAATTGAAGGGTTTGGCAAGTAAAGTTTAGGAAACAACACCTGAAACCAATATATGATCTTGTGTTTCCAAAATTTTTATTTAATTCTTGTCGAGTGTTACTGGATGTGCCTTTTTGAAACTTCCCATGCATGCATAAATATCTCAGCATGACCATGATTATAGATGTGTTTCATAAATTTTTGATTCAAGGAAAAGGTCACAGGTTATCAACTGTTTGAACTTATTCCAAGATACCCATTGGGGTTTGGCATTTAAGAACAGGAACCACACACGAATCCTTTAAATGTATTGTCCACTTGTGGTTCAACATGTGACTTACCTAATTACTGTTATGGTATGGCTGCCTTCACGGTTCATAAATGATGGCTAGATAACTGATAGTTGAAACTTGGAGACTTTTTGAAGGTAATATGCTGTGAAGAGAGTTAATGATGTTTTGCCTTTTTGATGTCATTGACTTAGGAATGGAGTGAGGGTCTGCCTTTTTAATCCAATACCTAAATATTCTCAGCCCATTGTAGAGTGGGTTGTTTGTTTGTGCTAGCGTGTATGGTCAGGGCCATTTGGGATTATCTGCCATGACATCTATCTAAACCTCCCTAAGAACCGGGCATAATACTTCAAATTGATACTGTATACTGAGTCCTTTATGAGAAAAGAGATTTTTCACATAATTTTCGTCATTTTCTTAACATCTCATAGGTCCTAGGCCAGGAGACCTTTTAGTTATCTGAACCAGAGTGTATTACCTCTTCATCAAACAATGAGACGACACTGAAATCATGGACAGTTCACTTCCAAACATTTCTATTGCATGCAATCAAGAAGAGGCTGTCTTTTATTCATTGGGCCATGAAGTGAGTGGATGACAGAGTCTAAGAAGTTTATTCAGGGACCAGGTAATGGAAACCTAGCAGGAGCTGACCTTTGCAGCGTAAAAAGACTGGAGAACAGAATTAATCATTTCTGTATTAGAATCAATTCCAAAACCGTAAGGCAAGGGTTCTGCCAGTGTTGCCTTCTATGCCATGATTGTTGAAATAGCAAGGTGTTGACCTCAAAAATTAATAAAATTAAAACTGTTTCAACAGATTTCAACTGTAATCTCCATTTGGAGGTAACCTAATCCATTTTTCCATCGGACTAAGATGTTGGGATGAAGTATCAGTTTTTTGTGACTGGGTACCCAGCAATGTTAACCAAATATGAGCAAGGTAGACTTGATTTAAAATCCACATGCATTGCCAAGGAACCAAAGGAGGGGATCTGTCCTTCCATGCTTTTCTGTCTGAGATAAACAACAGACAGCACTGGAATCTATTTTCACACCTGTTGAAGAAATAGAACAATGACATTTCATACATAATACAGGGGCCACTAGATAGTGGTTCCATTGAAATACATATTTTTTTTTTTTTTTTTTTTTTTTTTTTTGTGTAGATTGTTAAAGCTTTCAAAAATATGGGACAATGAAGAGGAAAATATATCATCCTCTATTTGTTCCAGTCTTGTGTGGAATGCATCTCTTGCTATTGCCTGAATGTCCAGGTTCAGAGACCTAAACACCGATAGTTGATGGTTCTTGCATATGGCAAATCAGTCCACTATCAGATTGTGGAAGAAACATGTTAGCAAAACCTACTTGAAACTTTGCAAATTAGCCCAACCTATTGGTCTAAGACATTGCAGTCATACTAGAAGTTTCCGAAGTTTTTTTCTGAGATAGAAAGACAGCCAATAACCCCAGGGAGCTCATAAGATATTCCTTTAGAACAGTCCTCCCAATGATCTCCCCAACTTGTCAAGGAGACATCCATGTGTTATCATTGATACAAATGGTGGAGTCAGGTCAGCCTGTTTTGCCAGAGGGACAGAGTATCTGAGATGAAGGCGATTTGCTCTTTCGTTTTTCCTGGCATATGAGTGCCAGACTCTGTTTAAATCCTAGAGTCACAATCTTAGGATTAGACCTACCATGGACCCAAACTGTAACAGGCCCAGACTTTGCTCCAATTGTCATCTGGAAAAGCTGGGCTGTGTGTGGAATCATCTCAGGTCCTTCTGTATTGTGGTTTGAGTGCTGTTGGGAAGAGACAGCTGGCCATGAAGAGTAGCCCAGCAAAGACCCAGCCTCAGAAAAAGTCTGCTGAATGTAAATAATGTAAATACTGTTGTTGTTGATGGTATTGTTTATTGTTCTGTTGATTTTTACAATGTTACTGTTGTTATGAGTCTATTAGTTTTGATACTGATTTTGTGTTTGCAAAGTGCATTACTCTAAAATGTTTGGGGCTGAAGATCAAATTTTCATGATCTCCAGAGTTGTGCCTGCAAGTACAATGTTTTTTATCTGAGACTCCTGTTAGTATTAACAAGTCAAAGGTTGAGTTTTTAATACCAGGGTTTGATGGCCTTGATTTTATTTAACGTTGTAACATCCCACATGCGTATGGTATGGCTGTATGCACTTTATTCCATCAGAAAAATTTGGAGCGTAGTTGCCATGAAGTTCTTTGTTTTAAAATTTTCAGTAAGTTCTACATTGTTTGCATATTTGCTGTTTACTGCAATCCAAATATTGATGATTCTGTATATGACTGTCTTTCGGAAAGGATTAGTATGGCTCAGTCACAGGATTTAAAAGCTTCATTCGTTATTTGTGGAGACTGTAATGCAAAGCACAGTGAGTGGCTAAATTCAAATTCCACAGATCAACATGGCCGGTCTGCTCTTGAGCTATGTGTATCTGCCGATTTTGTCCAACTAATTGAGGAACCCACCAACATTTCTGGTAATAGATTAGACATCATATTCACAGATGTTCCAGCTATTGTGAAGTCAAAGGTGTGTGACTATATAGGCACTTCTGATCATTGTGCCATTGAAATGGACATATCTGTCAATCAGCATATGCCTAATTCCACCATTGGAAAAATGGTTTGGCTAAAATCCAGAGCCAATTGCTCAGGCACTTAATATTTCAGTTGCTGTATTAGATCATGATCCCAAGAAGTTAAATGAAATGTTGGTGGCTATTTTAATAAGGTATTTTCCTAGAAAAGTCATCAAATTTAGGACAAATGACCAGCCATATTTTGATGATACATGTGAACAAGCCTACCATGACAGACCAAATTCAATGCATGGAGACAAAATCTTTTGTGACCTCTCTGACATGAAGTCAAATTGACAGTTGCTGATTTTAATTTTTCTTAGCCTTTCCTCCAAAATGTTCTCCAATTTGTATGTAGATGTATTACTCAGGATGAGCTGGAAATAATCAGTGAAGCTTTTGGCATAGTGATCAATTGGTGGTAGATGGATGATTGGGGTGGGTGCCTCATTCACCTTCTGTAAGCCAGCTGTATTTTTTGTTGGCTGTGGTTGAATTAAGATGTCTTGCTGTGCTCTGACTGTCAAGTTTAAGCTTCTTTAGTCTTTTTGACTGTAGTTATGGTGTTTGTGTTTTTTCTTCTGTGTGGATTTAAACAAGAAAAGTGAACAGTGAAAGCTATATGAACAGCTTAAGCATGTGTATGGCTGTTTTATGCCCTGTGTTAGTATTTTCTTGTGAATTTGTTGTTGGTTTCTTTCCTAGTGGTAGAGGTTTGGTGAGAATAGTGGAAGGCCAGACATTCACTGGCATCTTCAGGGTGGGTTGGGATGCTTTAACCTTGACACAGCCAGATCTTTTTGGCTACGTCATCCCAGACTCCCTCCCATCAGTCCTTGCCCATTTTTTGCTTGTTCTCCTTTGGTTTGTCAGAGGGGGTTAAAACATTAAGTAGGCGACTATCAAACATGTGCTCTCCACAAACAGTGCCAACCCAGATGTGCATACTAACTATCCCAGGATAGACAAAGGTGTGCTTGTTGTTTGCCACCCTCTACTCCTGCTTTGTCACCAACTTCTGTACAGTACGTGAAGATGTGGCGGTCCCATATTTCAGGCAACCTGTTGTTGTTTCCTCTAATGGGCTAAAAATCTATTGAGAATAGTCCTGTGTAGTGGTTGTCTTTCCTTTAGAGAGACCCCATGGTATCAGGCACAGGCCATACTCTTTTCAACACTGCTACCTGCCTCAGCCATATCGTCGGCTGCAGCATACGATAACAGGACCCATTGATGGAATACTGTACTACGCATGTAATCTGCAGGCTAAATGTAAAAATGAATGCAAAAATTATTAAGGATCTTTTAATTCATTGATTTTTGATTGACTTGATGTTCTTTTTCTGTGTTTAAGTAGAAACTTTATGTCAAAATTTTTTTTATTGTGTAAAAAAATATATAATGAATATACTCTAATTATTATACCCTTTAAAGACAAAATTCCACAGAAATATTCAGTTGACATCTTTTAACATTTTCAGACAGCCTTTCACTGCCATCACTTTGGCATTTGCTAATGCCAGATGTATGTTTTGTACATGCACAGTACTGTATTTGGATTGTAGATTTTTGCAGTTTTCTTTAATGAGAATGTTGAAATATTAAATTAGGAGTGCTGCTTATATGTAGGATCATTTGCAAGCTCCTCAGTGGTTTCTAAAAATATTTTGCCTCAGCCTGGATTGTCAGCAGGTCAAGGAGTGGTTGTCAGTACGTACACTTAAAAATTAATTTCTCTTTGCCATCAGTCAGCCCAACTCTTTTCTTTGTGATAACAGTGGATTTTACCAATGCCAGAAACAACAGCATTATTAATTAACTTCTTATCCTTTAAGATGGTTAAAATCATCATTTGCAGATTTTCTCCTCAAGAATAATTGCCTTTTCCTTCTCACCAGTAGCAGTAGAGACAGATGGGCATTTCATAGATATGGTGGATGCTTAAAAACATGACATAGATATAGGAGGGTAACCAAAAAGAATAGTATCAGTTACAGCATATACTCTTGCCATTGCATGGCAGACTAGGAGAAGCAAAAGCTGCTACTGCTTGAATGCCCAGCATTCACAAGACAATATCATACTGAGTATCCCATGTCTTAGAACAAATTTAAATTCATAGTTGAAAATATAGTTGTTGCTAAATGTGTATTCTCATTATCACTGTTGTAAAGTATTAATACTATGGTCATAATGAACTATCATAACTCGGGGAGGGGCTGTACTTTGTCCCATTCACATGTTTGCCCTCCTGAATATTTTTATCTTATCCTCAACTGTGGTAAGATTCTGATTCCATTCCTCTCAGTGTATCTGCTTTGCCATTGTTTTGGAAATTTTTTATTCACTTTTTGCAGTATATGCATACTTAATTTGACAGAGTATTTTTTAATTGACTGTAATTTATTCATCATTAAAGGTTCTTGAAACTTCATGACGAGAAAACCAAACGTTTATGGTTTCTTTGGCCTCAAGAATTAACTAAAGTGTCAGCTCAAGTTTTTGGCAAATGTGGGTGTGTTGGTGGCTGTGCATTCTTTGGAACAAACAGGAACGGTCCTTCCTTCTTTAAACCCAGCAGACAAGATTTCTCAGTATGGATATAATGTCGCTCAGTTACGGTAAAGTTTACTTGTACAAAGATTTAGGATCTTTTAGAAGTAATGCTTAATAACCTTTTTCATTCTCTGGAATGGATGACATACAGATTTTAACTTTTCTGTTATGGAGAACCACAAAAATATTCTAGTTTTAGGAGACAAAAAATAACCTGTAAGGACTGATTACATTTGAGGATGAGAGTAATTGGTAAGACAAGATTTAGAAATAACTGAATTGAGCATCTAATTTATTCATAACAAATCCATCAATCATATTGAGCCAAAATTGTGGCACAATGTCTGAAGATGCACCCATAATGAAGTCATGAGGACTAAAGAAATAGAAAGGGTAGGATTGACAGTCTGTGCATCTGCATACTGAACCATCAATTGAAAGGTACTATCCAGCTCATTCTATTAAGTCTTGTTACTGTAAAACATCCTTGTGAGTCTCCCAGCTTTGCTTCAGTCATTCAGATTGTGTATTCCATGTTAATCCATTTTTTGATAATGAGCAATCTGGTTAGGTTTTGGAAGACTACATCCTTTTTATTATCACATTTGTGAAAGAGAATCCAACTTTTAAAATCTTGGCAGAGTGGTATTCCAGACAGTTTTGAACAAAATTCTCCTAAACCTTTCTAAATCAGGCAGGTTGAAGAACTAGAGGATAATAATATAAAAAAAAAAGACTTGAAACAAAACATCCAGTTATCACTCCATGGTTCATTTCAGAAGCATTCACTGCATATGTATGCTTTAAGAATATGGGAAAAAATCACTTGAAAGAAGCAGCAAAAATTGAATTTTTAGAACATGTTAATCATAATAAAAAAATTAACTGAAAATTTATACTATTGGATCA
This sequence comes from Macrobrachium rosenbergii, assembly GCF_040412425.1. NCBI lineage: Eukaryota > Metazoa > Arthropoda > Malacostraca > Decapoda > Palaemonidae > Macrobrachium > Macrobrachium rosenbergii. The sequence continues at coordinate 27,269,191 of NC_089792.1, read as the reverse complement.
GATTTGCAAGGTAGGGTAGGTTAAGTGATAGTATGTGAAGGAGAGTCACATGTTGCTAAACTATCAGGCTCTTCCTCACTTTTTACTGCTGAAGCAACTGTCAACTGTTTTGAAGCTTGTGACCAAAAAAAATTTGAATGCTCTTGTTATTTAGAGTGATTCTAGAAATTTCTTGGAAGCATTGAAGAAACGTAACCCTTCTCATCCATTAATCCCAAAGGCTCAGGAGTGGCTCTTTCACCTCTATGTTAGGCTTAAATCGTTTCAGTTTTGTTGTACAAGGCGATGAATTAGCTAACAGGGAAGCTAAAGATGTCAAAAGACAAAGGACATTTCAGAAATTTTTAATGACAATGTAGATGTAAGTAACCTTGTGGCCAACATACAAGAGGCCAAGATTTTTAATTGAGAGTAGTATTAATATACTGTATACTATATTTATTTATTTATTGTATATATTTTATGAAGGGGAAAAAACTTTATACCCTGTAGTTCCTCAAGAAAATTGCATATTCAAAGGTGCAGAATAGCCATAAGTTCAGTGCTTGGCCATAAGGCCTAAACCTCATAATCAGTCAATTAAGTCATCATATTTGTTAGCACACACATGTAATGAACACCAAGAACCAAAGTGTGCCCAAGAGAGAGGATGAGGTAACACGCCTGTCCATATCCTCCACCACCTACAAGAAGCTTGTTGGTAGCACCAAGAATCAACTCCTGCCAATTCAACAGCACCAAATTTCCTCTGCAGAATGTCTCACTTGTTCATCTCCACAGCCATCTAATGGGTAGAATGAGGCCTGAAAAAGGCAGTGACATCTTTAATAATTGTCTCCATGGTGAACAAAGGCAGACTTGCTTGTGAAGAACATGAAAGATCCTGGTTTGGCAGGGGAAAGTGATGAGAAGCTGGAACCATGACCCTTCATGTATCATGGTATATCCTCACTGATAAAAGGCAAAGACTTAGCCAGAAGGAGCTCAGATGCCTTTAGACCCATAGCATTCTGCCTGACGGACCCTCAGAAGAAGAAGGGGAGGAGGCAAAAGCAGTTGGAGAAGATACTGGTGGTGTCGAAGGGAACGGGGTCTTCTCAATGTCCTCTCACACCTGTACCTCTTCATTAATTCAGCCAAGAGAAGATCCTTAACATCAGGAGACATCGAAGGGCACGTTATGTGGATGAGACCGGATGAATAACTGAGGTTGCCGTGACAGTTGTCATGGCAGCCTTAGATCCAGTAACTGAAACTGTAGTCCCAGTTACTGATGCCGTAGAGAGGGGGCGGCTGGTTGGAGGCACTAAGATGTGCAATCAAGCCCCACACTGATGGTTCCAATGAAAGAACTAGGGGTGGCCAGAGGTTCCTAAGATCTTGAAAGGTCTTCCCAATCTCTCCCAGACCTGAAAAAGATGGAATATCAGAGGCTACCTCCCTTTGTCCAAGGGGAGAATGCTCCCCCCCTCCCCCGGAGTAAACAGAGGAAGCCCTCGAGAGATTGTGACAGGCCCCTGCTCCTCCATGCAAACGCCCCATTGTCGAAGCACCAGGGAATGTGGAGGAGTGATTTCTCCCCTAGATGAAGAAGCAGCCGAACAGAATCGCATGGGAAGAGACAAGGAGCTACCTACCGTCCTTGGAGGAGAATACCCCTCCGAAGATGGACGAGCAGCCTTCTTGGGTTTCCTCTTTCCAGCAAACCTCATCCACTGCTCTGGGGACCAGTCACAACACTCGGGACAAGTATTAGTCATCGAACACACGCGATTGCAGCATTTGGTGCAAACAGTGTGCTGGTCTACTTCAGAGGGTGAGAGACAGCAATTGCACTGTCGCTCTCCCACACCTGGTCAAAAGCGAGGTTTAGGCTTAGTGGATGATTCTTGGGTTTGCATGATATCCAAGAATAAGAAGATATATCACAAATTATACTTATAGCACTCCCCTGTGAGTTGAGCTGTACTGCCCTCCTGTGTTCTTGGATTCTAGTCTTTATTCCCTACCTGTTTCACCCATATTTGTCTCACAATTGTTGCAATTAATTATGTATACTCCCCTATATCATCTGCATTACTGTCTTCTCCTTCCAATTTATTTTTACATACTTTGTCTTTTACGGTGTTTAAAATGAAACAAATTACATCAAAAATGAAAGAAATTAATTATAAATTTGTGTATACCTTTGACAACACCATAAGAAACAAAGTATGTAAAAATAAATTGGAAGGAGAAGACAGTAACTAATGTGATGATATAGGGGGAGTATACATAATTAATTGCAACAATTGTGGAGACACGTTCTATGGGTGAAACAGGTAGGGAATAAGGACTAGAATCCAAGAACACAGGAGGGCAGTACAGCTCAACTCACAGGGGAGTGCTATAGCTAGGCATTGTTGGGGAAAAGGACCATAGGATGGATTTAAAAACAGTAGGCTTATATACAAAAGCAATAACATCAGTCATAGGAGGGTAGTGGAAGGGCACTCATCAGATAGATTAAAGTGATAGAAGGAAACAAAAGATTTACCTCAGAAGATCCCATAAGCCAATCTTTAATATTAAAAGACGCTAAGATCGACCCTTCTCTGACCTGGAGGTTAGGTCTCTGCTCAACAGACCGATGGTAACTACTGACATACCACAAGGGTTAATACCACTGACCATCAGATCAGGATATCAAACCGTCAGGAGGAGATTAACAACTCTCAAGAGAATGGAAACCAAGACAGCCATCATATAAATGACAGCACAGGGAGAAGAAGTTCCAGAAGATTGCTGGGCCTTGAACCAGCCTGACTACCTCATCTCTTGAAAAAGGGTCACAGTTAGGACCTGAAAGTACTCGAGTTTAAAAGTAACATGTAAATATTTACAAGTAAACAAGTTATACGCAGGAATCTGTGGGTTTCTCTTTCCATCTTCAGAAGAAAACTGAAAGAAGTTTTTGTTTGGTTTAACTGGTTAATCTTATGGTTGAACTATTTATTGTATGTAAGTTGTGAACTTGTTGCATGTATCATTAATTGGTAATAGAACACTGAGTCCCATGGTATATTTTTTAGTATAGTACCTCACTTCACTTTCTGTGTAAGATAACATTAAGATTTTTTTATCATTACTCTATACAAAATTCTCAAGTTTAATTTTTATTTAAAATTTTTAGGGTAAATGAGCCATCAGAAGATCCTGGGTATGGTCAAAGCATCCTGCAAGAGGGCCAGTCAGTATTTCATATAGGAGCATATTCAGAACTCTCTCATTCCCATTATGACTCTCATTCTGGTACTAGTAAAGATCGATGCGCTCTTAGCTCTGGTTATATAAAGAGTGCATCTCCTGCTACCCCAGCTGATTTCATGAGAGCCAGTAGTTCCCTTCATCATGGTACAAATCTCCATGCTTCAGACAAACTTAATCCTCGTCATAATTACCAGAGAGAAGTATCTGTCACTAGTCATGACTCGATCCCCTTGTTATGGAGTCGGAGGTGAGGGGTACCTCAGGGCCCATGGATCCAAATACTCTTCGAAGTGGTGGTAAAGATGTGGTGCTAGGAGTTCCTGGTACTGCAGATAATCTTTCAACCCCAGGAAGTCTGTCAGACTTGAGACGATCAGTGGATAATGTTAGCTCTACTAGACAAAGCAAAATGCCATCAAGTCTGTCACTTCAAACAGAGCTTCCTCTCCATGCCTCTAACAACCATAGATTATCAGTGACTGGAATGCGTGAATCCAATTCGAGACAGAGTCTTTCTAGTCAACACAGTCTTTTAACAAGTGTGCAGAGAACAGTTTCAGTTGGAAGTGAAACACAGTCTGAGGCATTCTTTTCTGCTGATGAAGATCAGGTTAGTTGCCATTACTGTTTTTATATTGCAGTATTTCTAGAATGTGTTGCATTTTAATCAGTGATATATTTAAATAAGAATCATGAATGCTTGCTTATTTAGTGTCATTGCTAAAATAACATTGTTGTTTTGTGTTTTGTTATGGAGAATTTGAAAGATTTATTGTCTGGTTATCCATTCACATGTTCTGTTAGTTTTATGTAGTCATCATTTGTAAGCATTTGCAACCATAGGTTTCTGTTATGAAGTTTGCATGTGTACATATCCCATAAGTGATGTCACTATAAGAAATAGAGTAGCATTTTGTCCACTTAGTAAATTAATTAGTGGAATGAGCATGTGTTTAGTTGGATAATCAGATGGTTACTAGCCTTGTTATTGTACGTCTTGCATGCCTTTGCTATTTTTTGCCCCTTCAATCAGGGTGAAAGTACAATAATGATATAAGGAGTGTTTTCCTAAGTTTTTTCTTTTTTTTTTCAAATTTTTATTGCTCTTGTTTTGGTCAGTTTCTTATTTTGGTTGAACTTCTGCCCCAAGTTTGTATATGAATATTCAGTTATGTTATTAATTCATAACATTCAGTGATAAATTCGCTTGGTAAAAGTATGTCATGTCTCTTGTTGTCCAGGTAACTTAATCAAGTAGGTATCTTAACTTTTCTCGTGATATGAATTGTAATAGCATCCCCGGAGGATATATTGAATTTATTTTGTTAGAAAAGCATTGCAGAATGGTCTAGTGAAATTAGCTTTCATAGCAACTTATTCATCACAAATCCATCACTTAAGTTAGCTCACATTTGTGGTCCTAAGTGCCCTAGACACTGCAGTCTGTTGTATAATAGACAAAAGATGATCAGTGTTGCCTTGTGCATGTGCCTTATGGATCCTTGGGCCCCCAGTGGTTAAATGTCTGTTAACAGCCAGCTGACTTCCCCAAACCTTGCAGCTGTTTCAGAGTTCCACAGGATTGCTGAAAAGCCTACCTTCGTGTAACCATTACATCATTGATCCTCGTTCTTCCTTTTTCGATGTGTGATCAGTGAATAAAGATAGCTCTTTGCTTGGGAGCATCCATCCTCTGTCAACTTTATTATTTTTTATGCCATTTTGGATGGTAGTTTAGCAAGGGGAATTTGTATGACTGTTAAATATGGGCTTTGAGAGAACAAAGATAATTTTGTGTCATTAACCCATGGAGGGTGCAATTAATCCAAAATAAAATTTTCATACCAATTTGTTTTTAAAAGATAATACCATTTTACCAATGAATGTTGGTTTTCTGTGGAGTAAGCAAAATATTCTTTCTTAGAAAACAATAAGATACGAGGTTTTCTGAGAAGTTCCCATATTCCTTGGTGAATAAAAAAACCTGTGTAGAGGTTTCAAAGCCTGGAACTTTAAAGGGCTGCTCACAGCTCTGTGCCCATTGTTTTAATGTTGTGGATTTTGATTTTCTGCTGTGTGGTGTAGGATCTTTCCAGCTAACAATGGTGAACTGGTCAGAAATTTTGTAAGTTCGCTAATTTTGTAGAGGGTTTGAGTATTTTTCTGTGCTCGTTCCCTCTTACTGTTTTTTTTTCACTTCTTTTGTTAACAAGCAGATGTTATTAATAGATTTTTTTTGTAATGGCATCTACTAGTGTTACTGTGTCGTGTTTTGTATGTATTTAGAATTTTGTATTTTGTTTCATTTACAATTCCTATATGGTTTTGTAATAGATTTCTGCATAATTTTATATGTATATATATTAATGCTTGTATATTCTTATTTTATGTTTACTTCCTGTACAGTAACACCTCAATTTAACAGACAGTTTGGAGGTCTACCCCTCCCGGTGAAATCCACTAAGTAACAAAGATTGGTAAATAGCCAACACAATACTGTATCTGGGAGCAATTCACTTAGCTTGTAAGGAACACCAATTCCATATAGAATAATTAATAGCCCATCCTAACTGGTATTTTAATATTTTCATTCTCTAAAATATTTATGCACTAATTCAATTTCAGAGATCTATCTGCTAAATGCATTTACAGTACTGGACAGTGCAACTTAACAAAAACAGCCAATTGCTATAACTCTATCTACTTATGGGTATGTTTACAGGATATGTAAAATACACAAAAATCGTGTCAAATTCATGATAGTCATGCAGTATATAAAATAACCAAGAACATCTTTGTTTTAACATAAGTTACTAAACACTATGAACTTACAGTGCACTCTCTCTCTCTCTCTCTCTCTCTCTCTGGTTCAGTATTTTTATTGCCATTCATTTAATGCAGTACAGAATTGTATGCAATGCAGCAGCGTAGTGCGACGTTCATAAATATTTCAATTTGTGTATGTGGTTGCTAATACTGTACATATATACATGACTTTAAGGTAAATCACACTTGTTGTGCATTTCCTTGTCTCTCTCTCTCTCTCTCTCTCTCTCTCTCTCTCTCTCTCTCTCTCTCTCTCTCTCTCTCTCTCACTGTTGTTTTTATGAAGTAATAAGAGAGAGAGCATGGTAAACTATAAGAGAGGTTAATCATAATGCATTACATGTGTGTATGTGTATATGCATACATACACAGACTAGATAAATTGGATTATCTAATAATTCATTGCTATTTGTTTTTGTTAACAGCCACTTACTATTAACAACCACTTACTATTTCAATGACCACCGCTCAGCAAAGCATGGGCATAGACAGGAGCAAAAACTGAAACATATAACTAAAGTAAGAAACAGCTGTTTGCTGATGTCAGTTACCATAACCAATGCATGTTTAAATTATTTAGAGTTGATTACAGTTGTACCTTTGTAAAAACATGCAAATTATCACTGGTAACTTCCATAAGTAAAAATAAAATACATTTTTATTCATCCTTCATGCATTGAAGAAAAAGGTCTTAAGAAAGTATATTGCTAAAGCTGCAGGGTATAACTGCGGCTGAAGAAACAGATAAAGTGCAGGCTACTAAATGTTTTGCATAGGCGAAAACAACAGCCAAAACTGACCAGTCACAGTTTTACTTAATTTAAAATTTGTTTGTATAGATAAAGATAAGCTGCATTTTTAAACCAAGCTTTATTAATTTACAAAACATGCATCTCTGAAATATGCTTCATTTAGCAACAAATAGTGATGATGTCAGTAAAGTTCAGTCAACTGATTCTGAGAATGTAAACATTACCAGAATTCAAATGGCGCATGATCGCAGTGTTTATATTTTTA